>NW_027970587.1:0-207 GCF_054177405.1 Leptonychotes weddellii
GGGGCACCTGGGTGGCTCAGTCATTAAGTGTCTGCCTTCGGCTCAGGTCATGATCCCAGGGTCCTGGGATCGAGCCCCGCATCGGGCTCCCTGCTCCGCGGGAAGCCTGCTTCTCTCTCTCCCACTCCCCCTGCTTGTGTTCCCTCTCGTGCTGTCTCTCTCTCTCTCTCTGTCAAATAAATAAATAAAATCTTAAAAAAAAAAAAA
>NW_027970588.1:0-207 GCF_054177405.1 Leptonychotes weddellii
CTGATGGGTCCCAGGATGGACCTCTCCCCTGAATTCCGACTTATGTGTCCAACTCTACTCAACATCTTCTTTTGGCATCTAATGGGCATCTCAAATTCAAAACATCCAAAACTGGGGTGCCTGGCTGGCTCAGTGTATAGAGCGTACAACTCTTGATCTCAGGATCGTGAGTTTGAGCCCCACATTGGGAGTAGAAATTTTTTTTAA
>NW_027970589.1:0-207 GCF_054177405.1 Leptonychotes weddellii
CTGATGGCTCCCAGGATGGACCTCTCCCCTGAATTCCGACTTATGTGTCCAACTCTACTCAACATCTTCTTTTGGCATCTAATGGGCATCTCAAATTCAAAACATCCAAAACTGGGGTGCCTGGCTGGCTCAGTGTATAGAGCGTACAACTCTTGATCTCAGGATCGTGAGTTTGAGCCCCACATTGGGAGTAGAAATTTTTTTTAA
>NW_027970590.1:0-1126 GCF_054177405.1 Leptonychotes weddellii
TTTTTTTTTAAAGATTTTATTTATTTATTTGAGACAGAGAGAATGAGAGACAGAGAGCATGAGAGGGAGGAGGGTCAGAGGGAGAAGCAGACTCCCTGCCGAGCAGGGAGCCCGATGCGGGACTCGATCCCGGGACTCCAGGATCATGACCTGAGCCGAAGGCAGTCGCTTAACCGACTGAGCCACCCAGGCGCCCATTTTTTTTTTTTTTTTTTTTACAAAAGATAAAAATTAAAAAGAAAAAGGCAAGAACACTCATTAGCCAATCCATCAGACTGAAGCAGAGCGTCCAGGTTTTCTCTATAATTACACAGAAGGGATATGGTTTCTCTGTTTGATGCAATTGCATTTACAGAAAAGCCTAGGCAATACCTAGTTTCATTAGCCTCCCTTCTTCACAAGGAAGATTTTTACTTCCATATATATCAAGTCATCCAACATGCAAATATTTTCTTACAAGTTTTGGCAATCAGACTCCAGAGAGGCAAGTCTCAGTCCATCCTCTGACGTTGGAGACCTGCCTTGTCTCCCTCAGCCCCACTCCTATCCCGGCACGTCTATAGGAATGAGGGCTTTGCTAAATCTTAAAGGAAACCCAGGCAAGCAAAGAAGAAAGCTAGTTCTTGCTCTCCCACTTTGACCCTGGACCTCGATCTGCTCACCAACGAGAGTAGGGATCCTCTCTTTCCGTGTGCAGGACCGAGTCTGCTCCAGGCTGGTGAAGAGTGCAGGGGGTCAGTATGTTGGGGAGGATCAGGAAGCAGCTGATTGGCCAGGGCAGCCGTCTGTCTTCATTGTGGTCACCCCTGCTCAGTGGGGTGCTGTGGGGCCTGCAGGGGGTGGGGCATCATCCCCACGTGTCTGGCTCTCCAGAGCCCTCAGGGTCACCAGTACCGCCAGGGTAGTGTCCCTGTTTTTGAGCATCTGTAGGTCAGGACCTAGAAGTGGGGTCTGAGGTTCTGCACTGACCAATGAAGGCAACAACCTGAACACTGGTGTTGAGTCCTTAGAAGCCAGGGAGAGCTTGAGATTTAGGTTAATCTTTTTTTTTTTTGGTTTCCCAAGAAACATTCTTTTTTTTTTTTTTTATTCTTATGTTAATCCCCATACATTACATCATTAGTTC
>NW_027970591.1:0-207 GCF_054177405.1 Leptonychotes weddellii
CTGGGTGGCTCAGTTGGTTAAGCGACTGCCTTCGGCTCAGGTCATGATCCTGGAGTCCTGGGATCGAGTCCCACATCGGGCTCCCTGCTCAGCAGGGAGTCTGCTTCTCCCCCTGACCCTCCCCACTCTCATGCTCTCTCTATCTCATTCTCTCTCTCAAATAAATAAATAAAATCTTTAAAAAAAAAAAAAAAAACCTTTTCCCAA
>NW_027970592.1:0-207 GCF_054177405.1 Leptonychotes weddellii
GCTAGAGAAAAGAAAATAACAAATCATGAGAGAAATTACATTTATGGTACTATAGTGTATGTATTGAAAAGAATCCATGTGTAAGTGGACCCATGCAGTTCCAACCCACATTGGGTCAGCTGTACTGTATATACTTCTTTCAGTAATGTCGCTACTTCAAACCATTCCTCTCATGAAATGAGAGATCTTTTTTTTTTTTAAAGATTT
>NW_027970593.1:0-207 GCF_054177405.1 Leptonychotes weddellii
AATGCCAGTTGTGCACTAGATGTCTATTTATGACATATGAAAACTGAAAATATGAAAGAAATTTATACAAATACATGTTTTGTTTTGTTTGCCTTTTGTTCTCCTTGAGGATTTTGATGGACTCCTGTTTCACATCCCTTTTGAGTCTATTTTTGTGTATGGTGTAAGGAAATGGTCCAGTTTCATTCTTCTGCATGTGACTGCCCA
>NW_027970594.1:0-207 GCF_054177405.1 Leptonychotes weddellii
GAAAACAATGGATCGTGGATCACCACATCAAAAACCAATGATGTATGGTGACTAACATAACATAATAAAATTAAAACACACACACAAAATAAATAAATAAATAAAAGGTATTAGAAATTGCTTAATTTTAACCTTAAGACTTTTTTCCACATTCTCTGACTTAATAGCAGTGACTTAACTTTTTAAATGCTGGGGCGGGGGGAGAGT
>NW_027970595.1:0-207 GCF_054177405.1 Leptonychotes weddellii
CAAACTTAGTTACTTTGACACTATATACTTAAAGAGGCTTAGTCAATTAGTAACTCTTGCTAAACCTAGGTTAATAAGCAGACCTACACATAAAAAGAACAACCTTTTTGTCATCAAGACTGTTTAGAAATTTATCAAAATGAGAGAGTACTGTTAGTAAAAGTTAAATATTTAAGTATCTAAGGCAAGGATAGGCAAACCTTTTTT
>NW_027970596.1:0-207 GCF_054177405.1 Leptonychotes weddellii
TGACCCCCTTTCTGGGAATGATATCTATATACACACAAGCCTGCAGGCTTACATACCCAGCTCTCCAGACCCTATTTCCACTCTCGTCCCTCCGCCCCCAATCCCTCTCACATGCTCTAGTGCTCTCTCTTTCACACGCGCGCTCACACACATACACACACAGAGAATTCATTAGTCAGAAGTCTCTGGAAGACTTCACGCTAGGTT
>NW_027970597.1:0-207 GCF_054177405.1 Leptonychotes weddellii
ACCACACTGTCCAGAGATGTCCTGCACTAAGAAGGTAGTGTTCCCGTAAATGACCACTTGCTTCTACTTCTTAGCAGTTCCAATCTTTAAAAGCATTTTGTTCCACACTATTTAGAATATCAATAGTCCTTCCTGGGTGAAGGTTTAAGCACACTTCTGGCACTATTGATGGGTACGATGTTCCATTAGAGTAATCCCAATAATTTA
>NW_027970598.1:0-207 GCF_054177405.1 Leptonychotes weddellii
GCTCCCCGCTGAGCTTGTTCGGCTCCAGAGACCAGCCATGATCTCTCCCCATACCCGCAGCAAGAAGCCACCTGCGTTTTTAAGAGGCAGATGCCCCCCAAGAAACTGCAAACCGGGAAAACAGTCCTCATTCTGTGCAGTAGCTCTGTTCTAGAAAGTCTGCGTGGACACTGAGCTAGCAAATACCGAGCCCTCGCTCCCCCAGCC
>NW_027970599.1:0-207 GCF_054177405.1 Leptonychotes weddellii
ACAGCCTCTGGGGCGCCTGGGTGGCTCAGTTGGTTAAGCGACTGCCTTCAGCTCAGGTCATGATCCCAGGGTCCTGGGATCAAGTCCCGCATCGGGCTCCCTGCTCTGCGGGGAGCCTGCTTCTCCCTCTCCCACTCCCCCTGCTTGTGTTCCCTCTCTCGCTGTGTCTCTCTCTGTCAAATAAATAAATAAAATCTTTAAAAAAAA
>NW_027970600.1:0-207 GCF_054177405.1 Leptonychotes weddellii
GGTGTTATACTGGGTGTTAAAACAATGGATTGTGGATCACCACATCAAAAACTAATGATGTATTGTATGGTGACTAACATAACATAATAAAATTAAATTTAAAAAAATAAAAAATAAAATATGCAGAGTTAAAAAAGAAATGCAAACAAAAATGTAAAAACAAAATAGTATAAAAGGACCTCTTTCAAAAAGAATCAGATAGAAATT
>NW_027970601.1:0-1126 GCF_054177405.1 Leptonychotes weddellii
CAATGGACTATTATGCAGCCATCAAAAGGAATGAAATCTTGCCATTTGCAACGACGTGGATGGAACTGGAGGGTATTATGCTGACTGAAATAAGTCAGTCAGAGAAAGACATGTATCATATGACCTCACTGATATGAGGAATTCTTAATCTCAGGAAACAAACTGAGGGTTGCTGGAGTGGTGGGGTGTGGGAGGGATGGGGTGGCTGGGTAATAGACATTGGGGAGGTTATGTGCTATTGTGAGTGCTGTGAATTGTGTAAGACTGTTGAATCACAGATCTGTACCTCTGAAATAAATAATACATTATATGTTAAAAAAAAAAAAGGAAGAAGATAGCAGGAGGGGAAGAATGAAGAGGGGGAATCGGAAGAGGAGACGAACCATGAGAGACTATGGACTCTGAAAAACAAACTGAGGGTTCTAGAGGGGAGGAGGGTGGGGGATGGGTTAGCCTGGTGATGGGTATTAAGGAGGGCATGTTCTGCATGGAGCACTGGGTGTTATACGCAAGCAATGAATCATGGAACGCTACATCAGAAACTAATGATGTATAGTGATTAACATAACAGAATAATAAATAAATAAATAAATAAATAAATAAATAAAATCTTAAAAAAAAAAGAAAGCATTTATTTATTTTTTATTTTTTTTAAATATTTTCTTTATTTATTTGACAGAGAGAGAGATAGTGAGAGCAGGAACACAGCAGGGGGAGTGGGAGAGGGAGAAGCAGGCTTCCCGTCGAGCAGGGAGCCTGATGCAGGGCTCGATCCCAGGACCCTGGGATCATGACCTGAGCCGAAGGCAGACGCTTAACGACTGAGCCACCCAGGCGCCCCGAGAAAGCATTTAGCCTTATACCCAGAAATCACTGATGTGAGATGTAATTGAGGCTTCTGTCGTATAGCTTAAAACAAGTGTGAAATACAGATGCTCTAAATACAAGGTACAGACATGGGAAAACCGAAAACTAATATTTTCATTTTGTAAAATCATGACACAACTTGGTAAATTTTCTTTCTTAATATGTATTAATAATTAGTATCTTCATTTACCAGTTAGTTCCTACTTAATTCCCTCAACTAACTACAGGGCCTGTTTGCTTTATCGGTCTATCTAATCAT
>NW_027970602.1:0-207 GCF_054177405.1 Leptonychotes weddellii
TGCAGACATTAAATCTACAGCCTTGACTAGATGTCACGTGACAAAGAGCTGCTTTACAGAGAAGGGGTGACATGCACCTGAGCCTGACACGTGAAAACTTCCCAAGACAGCTCACCTTCAAAACCATTCGCCACACAGGGCACCTATCCACGTACAAGAAATAGTCTAACTTACACAAAACGTACAATTCCGTTCATGTACGAGAGC
>NW_027970603.1:0-207 GCF_054177405.1 Leptonychotes weddellii
GGTGTTAAACTGGGTGTTAAAACAATGGATTGTGGATCACCACATCAAAAACTAATGATGTATTGTATGGTGACTAACATAACATAATAAAATTAAATTTAAAAAAATAAAAAATAAAATATGCAGAGTTAAAAAAGAAATGCAAACAAAAATGTAAAAACAAAATAGTATAAAAGGACCTCTTTCAAAAAGAATCAGATAGAAATT
>NW_027970604.1:0-207 GCF_054177405.1 Leptonychotes weddellii
CTGCTCAATGGGGAGTCTGTTTCTCCCTCTCCCTCTGCCTGCTGCTCCCCCAGCTTGTGCTCTCTCTCTCTCTCTGTCAAATAAATAAATAAAATCTTTAAAAAAAAATCAAAAGTGCATACAATCCTCATAAACAACTGTTAGGTACTCTGTAATTTTGTAAAATTACCTATTATGGGAATTCTTGGATTTTTTTTTTAATTAAAT
>NW_027970605.1:0-207 GCF_054177405.1 Leptonychotes weddellii
TGTGTGTATATATATATGTACACTTGTATTTATGTGCATATATATAACTATGGGCAAGCCTTCTGGCTGTAGACCCACCTCTTGATAGATAGATAGATAGATTAGATGATAGAAGATAGATGATAGGTAGACACATACTTGTGTGTATATATATATGTACACTAGTATTTATGTGCATATATATAACTATGGGTTTTTATAGAAAAA
>NW_027970606.1:0-207 GCF_054177405.1 Leptonychotes weddellii
TTGAGAGAGAGAGAGAGAGAGACAGAGTGCTCGAGCAGGGGGCTACAGAGGGAGAGGGAGAGGGAGAATCTCAAGCCGACTCCACACTGAGTGCAGAGCCCATCACGGGGCTCCATCTCATGACCCTGAGATCATGACCTGAGCTGAAATGAAGAGTCAGATAACAAAGTGAATCACACAGGTGCCCCAGTAAGTTCTTTTTTTTTT
>NW_027970607.1:0-207 GCF_054177405.1 Leptonychotes weddellii
CACACTCTGGGCTCTCCCTGCAGGAAAGAAACTCCTCCTGGTCCCTCACACGAGACACCACTGGCTCTTTCTTCACCCCTCATCATCTGAAAAGAGAGATAACAATGCCCATCTCACAGAGTTGTGTGAATTGAATAACTGAATACAGGTAAAATAGTCAGAATGGTGCCTGGCACATAATAAGCACCCAGTAAATGTGTGCTATTA
>NW_027970608.1:0-207 GCF_054177405.1 Leptonychotes weddellii
TCTCAAAGTCAGCTACAACCAAGGAAAAATATTTATTTCTGAGGTCCTGAAAGGGGGTTGTCTTTGTCTTATTGGGCTGTCACACAAAGATGGAATGGCTTAAATAAGAGAAAGCTATTTTCCCACAGTTCCAGAGGCTGCAAGTCCAAAATTAGGGGTATTGGCATGGTTGGTTCTAGTGAGAGCTCTCTTCTTGGCTGTGGAGAG
>NW_027970609.1:0-207 GCF_054177405.1 Leptonychotes weddellii
GAAGTCATTCCTGCAGGTAGCTGATTCCAGCAGCAATCCTGGAAACCAGACACCCCCACCCCCCGGGGCCACCTGCCCCTGATGTCCTGAGTCCTGGGACCAACCAGGGAAAGCCCAGGGTGCTTCGCTGACCCATCCCACGGGACCCGCTTCTGGTTAGCTGCCCCGGTGTCCCGGCCCCTGAGCTGTCCCCGGCCGGTGCCCACG
>NW_027970610.1:0-207 GCF_054177405.1 Leptonychotes weddellii
AAGATGGACTCTGAAAAACAAACTGAGGGTTCTAGAGGGGAGGGGGGTGGGAGGATGGGTTGGCCTGGTGGTGGGTGTTGAGGAGGGCACGTTCTGCATGGAGCACTGGGTGTTGTGCACGAACAATGAATCATGGAACACTTCATCTAGAACTAATGATGTAATGTATGGGGATTAACATAAGAATAAAAAAAAATAATAAAAAAA
>NW_027970611.1:0-207 GCF_054177405.1 Leptonychotes weddellii
ACTGGCAGAGGACAGAGGCCGTGATTGTGGCCCTGCTACGTACTAGTGAGATGATTTGGGTCTGTTATTTAACCTCTGTAAGTGTTGGTTTTTGCTCTTATAAAATGGAGATTGGACTATCCCTCTGTCAGGACTGTTGTGATGAACGGAGCAAAGGTATACAGAGCATCTAGGCTGCAGGGACAAAAAGGCAAGTTCTTCCCAAAA
>NW_027970612.1:0-12336 GCF_054177405.1 Leptonychotes weddellii
AAAAAAAAAAAAAAGAAAGTATAAGTTATGTAATAATATTGTGGTACATTAGACTTCAAATCATCAAGACAGGCTAAAATACTGATGTTTTGGAACCATGCATCATTCCCAGCAGAAATTAGTGTGTGTAAGGTAGGAAAATTCAAGTCTTAAAGAATTTCTTGATGATTTGATTAACTCACTGATGGAGGGTTTTTCTAAACTATAATTGGTGGTATTCCTTTATTTTTCCAGCTCACTGGGGTTTTTAAATATTGGGATAATACACTTCAGTTATCAGTATGAATATTTCAGGATGAATAATGAGTATGCTTTCCTTCGTAAAGTTCAAGAAAGCAATTGTGGAGATGGACAGCATGGATGAACAGAGCATCAGGTCTTAAGCACCTGAATGTGGAAATTAAACATAGAACTTCCCCCACCTTAACCCTTGGAAAGTGTGCACATCCCCAGAGGCACACAAACCTCTTCTTTGTAGACCCCTCAGTTGGACTATGGGGGTATGTAAGGGAGTGTAGAAAAGTAAACGAATTTGATAGTTTGAAGGTAAAATGAACATAATTTTGGGTTGGATTCGATAGTGTCTGGGGGTGTTGGAGGAGATTATTGGTGTAATTGGTATTTGCCCTTCACCTTTGCCTGGCTAAATTGTATTGTTCCTTTTAGCAGTGCTTTGATACAAGCAGGTGGTCCATAGACCCAGAACCTAATCAGGCTCCGTGGAGTGGAGGCCTGGGTATGTCAGGCATTTCTCTGGTTGAAAGTGCCCTACTGCGTGCGTCCCACCTCTACTATTGCTGTGGGCGAGGGATTGGCTACCCTTTTCAGTAGCTTCCCGCATCTTGCACCTGGACTCACTGCTCTGTAACTGCTAATTCCCCAAGGGCGGGGCCTGTGCCTGTCTGGGTTCTCTGCTCTCCTGAGCCTGGGCTAGTGTCTGACCCATGGAAGGCGCTCAGCCCATAGCTGTGGCAGAAGTTAATCTTCACGACGACCTCACTGTCCCCTGTAGTCCGCCGGAACACCCAAGTGCCTGTCCTATAACCACACGGGTGCCTTCCCTGCCAGGACACCCATGGCTGCAGGTGTGTTAGCAGGCAGCTGGGCCGAGGAAGCCAGAGCCGGCTCAGCGGGCACTAGCTCATCACCGAGGTCCTCGTCCTTGAGGTCCTAGCGGCGGATGCAGTTGCCACGGCAGCGGCCTCCTCGCTAGCCACTTACGGAGGGGCGGTGCCCGTGTAGACCCCGCCTGCGTCTGGGCTGCGGACTACAACTTCCAGGATCCTTCGGGAGGGCTGGAGTGCCTCCGTGTACCCTCGGGGGCCAGGGCTGGTTAACAGCCCTTTCCGAGTAGTGCGCAACGGGAGACGCTGTGACTCCAGAAACGCGGCGGCGGGCCCTGGAGCAGCTTGGGAGGGGGCGGGGCCGCCGAGCGCATGCGCCCTGTGTGCCTGCGGCAGGCTTGGCGCCTTTTCCGCGCCGGCGGCTTGCCGGTGGTCGAGTGACTTCGGTGGCCTGTGGGACCGAGTTGCCGTGGTGACGGCCGGGCGTTGCCGCGTGTGACACCTGGATGAGAGCTTGCTGGAGGAGGCTGGCGAGGCTGAGCGCCGGAGGTAAGCTGGTGCGCGGACCGACTGCGCTGCCCACGGGGTCGCCCCTCTGCCCCAGTGCTTGGAACCTAAAGGGCTCGGTGCTGGAGCCCACTCCTCCGATGGGAAGGAAGAGTGATAGTAGGGGCAGAGAGGCGAGCCCCTCAGGCTGCGGCTGTAGGATGGGTCAGCCCTTCCCCAGAGTGAGGGAGGAGAAGGGTTGGGAGGAGGGGAGAACTCCAAGACTGGATGTTTGGTGCACTGGAGGCATCCTTTGCCTTGGAGATGTCAGGCAGCCACCATTCCCTAGGGGGCACCGCTGTCCAGTAGAAACATGATGCGAGCTGCATGTGTGCCGAAGTTAAAAGAAAGTGGTGAACTTGACTTTGACAATGTGTTTGATTTAACCCACTATATCCAAAAGTATTATTTCAGCGTGTGATCCGTGTAAGAAGTTATCAGTGAGTTATTTTACATTCTTTTTTCCTTCACTAACTTTTTTTTTTTTTTTTTAAAGATTTTATTTATTTGACAGAGAGAGACACAGCGAGAGAGGGAACACAAGCAGGGGGAGTGGGAGAAGGAGAAGCAGGCTTCCCGCAGAGCAGGGAACCCGATGCGGGGCTCGATCCCAGGACCCTAGGATCATGACCTGAGCCGAAGGCAGATGCTTAACGACTGAGCCACCCAGGCGCCCCTCCTTCACTAACTCTTCAAAATCCAGTGTGTATTTGAACTGTACAGCACATCTCAAGTCACACTCAGCGCATAGACACTTAATGACTGCACAGCTGCCCGCCTGGACAGCACAGCCCCAGAGTGTTCTCTTGGCTGCCCCCTCAATGGGGCTGGGTATAGAGGAGTAACTCAGATGTCCTGTACTGCTCGTGTAAACCCTGCCTTGCCAAGGTTTCTGCCACTTAGGCATTCAGTCATTCCTTTTATTTCGTTCTGGGTTCCACTTAGCAAAGCACTGCCGTGTCTTTCATCTCATTTTGAACTGCAGTGCCTGTAAGACAGGTAGGACAGGCGATAACGTGATTTCACAGGTGAGGAGCACCCAGTTTTTACCTTAGCTTGCTGCAGGACGGGGCCAGAGTCTCTCATGGTTTCTTCCTCCTCCTCCAGCACTACCTTCCCAAGACTCTGCTCTTATCCCAAAAGGATGACCCAGAAGAATAGGGAAAGATTGGGCTCCTCACAGTCTATTTAGAAGTGAGTTGGGATTTCTTTCTCCTTTCTGAAAGGCTCCCTCAATTCTTAGGTAGAGAGTGTATCATCCCCCCTGCCCTGCAGTTTCCCTCCTGAGCCACTTGCCTTCAGGAGGTTGGGCCTCAAACTCCTCACAGATTGCCCGTTTTGGAAGAAGATGGAACTCATAGGACACCCTTCTGCAGTTTTCTCCTCTCCACCCACCATTTGATCATTCATCACACCTTTGAGATCTACTCTGTGCCTCAAACTTCTCTATTATGCCACATGCAAGACCCAGTCCTGGGCATGAAGGGACTTAGGGCCTGTTAGGGGGGAGAGAACAGGACAAGATCTGATTATGCAATGATGAAATAATAAGAAACTGCATGATTAACCTCCCATATCACAAGTTTAAACAGGAAGTACTATGGGGAACAAAAGAAGGAGAAATTTCAGCTGCCTTTGGAGACCTAGAAATGACAGTCAGGCAGTTTCCAGGCTAGAGAAGAGTATGACAAAGGCCCAGGGACAGAAATGAATGGTTTTTTCAAGGACTAGTGAGAAGACAGGCTAGAGGAGAAGGTATGTCAGGGCACAAATCTAGGTTTCTACGTAAGTATAAACCCAGATGGTGTTTACATTCTTTTAAAAAAATTATTGTGGCAAAATATATATAACATAGAAGTTACCGTTCTAGCCATTTTTAAGTGTACAGCTCAGTTGCATTAAGCACATTCACATTGTTGCCCAACCATCACCACAATCCATCCCCAGAACTTTTTCATCTTCCCAAACTGAATCTCTGTCCCCATTAAACACTAACTCCACATCTCCCTCCCACCCCCAGCCCCTGGTAACCACCATTTGACTCTCAGTCTCTGTGACCTTGCTCTACTAAGTGGAATCTATAGTATGTGTCCTTTTGTGTCTGGCTTCTTTCGCTCAACATGATGTCCTCAAGGTAGGTGTGTACATGCTTGGCAGTCAGCTTCACTGGACCTTACTGTGTATGCATTAGGAAGCAGGGAAAAGAAGTTTAGAATGAAGACTGCCATGTTGCAGGCAGTATTTTAGGGCAAGCCTAGAGGGCATTTTGAGGAGGGAAGACCCAAAGTGACCTGATGTGGTTTTGTGTGTATGTGTGTAGTTTGGGGTTGTTGTTGTTTTTTTTTTTGTTTGGTTGGTTTGGTTTTTGTTTTGTTTGTTTAGCTCAGAAGGCTGGCAAAATTACAGCCCTTGTATGACCTAAATGAGCAACTATTAGTGGGCCTCAGGAAGCCCTCCAAGAATCTGTTGTTTTACACGTAAGAAGGGTTTCAAAGATCTAAGTTACAGTACTTTGCCAATGTGTAAAAGGAAAAAAAAAAGCCCCCACTTTTTCTGGGACAGTTAGCTCAAGTAGTCACTCATGGATTCCTGCAGGGTTTCCTGTGGTCCACTAAGGAGGGACAACCTGGTCAGGCCTGGGCGGAGACCTAGAGGAAATGCTTGGTTTTTGGTGCCAGCTAGTTGTTTTCACTGGATGCAAGAAAACAAGCAGAAGAGAGTTTATCTTTTATTGTATTAGCCACAATAAAGAAGATATTTATTTACTGTGATTTTAGGTCAATTTTAAAATTAAGAAATTTAGGTCAATTTTCAAAGTGGCAAATTTTTTAAAAGATTTTTATTTATTTACACGAGTTGGGGGAGGGGCAGAGGGCGAGAGAATCTTAAGCAGACTCCCTGCTGAGCACAGAGCCCGATGCGGGTCTCCATCTCATGACCCTGAGATCACGACCTGAGCTGAAACCAAGAGTCGGACAGTCAACCGACTAAGCCACCCAGGCGCAAATTTTTCAACATTCCACATTGCATATAAATTCAGATATACAAATCTAATATCAGTGCGACTCTTTTCAAGACCAGGGAAGTGGATTTAGAGCAAAAAATAAATGAATAGATTTCAAGTTTTATCTCCATTTCTTGTGTTGGACATATGAATTGGCACAAGACTTTCAGACACTTTGAGATTTAAATAAAGCTAGTGCTTTCCGTAATTTAGGCTCATTTGTTAAACATGATTTACACACCTGAGACAATTTGAGAGAGATGCAGCTTAAAGGAATCCGCTCTTTCACGGATTTGAGAATAATCGGTTCAATTGCATTTTATGGGCCAGTCAGAGCATAAACCGTTTTAGTCTTTGTTGTCCCCATCATGTAAAATTGTGTTGTTTGCATTTAGAATGTGATGTAGGGGCATCAATCCATCCAGTGCTTCAGCTATCTGAGCCACGATGTCCGGCCTCTGGCTGCTTCTCAGGGAACTATCATGTATTTTCATTCTCTTATTTGTAAAAAATTGATTATAGAGTTTAATGATTGCTTTTTTGGCATTTCAAGATCTTTCTGTACTGTTTTTAAAAAATCTTGCTTTTAGTATTTTATCTTTCTAAAAATTACGTGAAAAATTATTACAGTTGACTTTTGAGACTTTAATCCTAATCCTTAAATTTTTTAAACTGGACTTCAGATCACGTTAATGGCTATGGGGCAGGGGAGGACATTTAGGAATCCATCAAACTAATTCCTTTTTAATTTACAGTCAAAAGAAATTGCTTTAACATTATTATAACAACATTAAGAAATACAGAAGTCGTCAGGAAAGCACCCATGATCCCACTGTTCAATATGATCAACTTTCATGTGTCTGTGTTCCCTTTCAGGTTGCTCAGAAATATACACAGGCACTCATTGACTCTGTCACTTACATGCTAGGTGCTAGGCAAGTTCTAGAACCACTCTGAATGTAGTTCTGTTTTGAAAGGGTTTAAGAGGTATATACCTCACAGGGTTGTTGGGAAGGTTTCATGGTACCCAAAGCCAGTCCATTCTAGTCCCTGACCCTCCTTTTATAGGCAGCACTCTTGGTTGTGTCTTTGGAGCACAGGCCTTCTGCTCCTTCTAGTTGTTGTGACGTGGTTCAGACCATTCCCTCCTACTGTTAACTCAAAACTCTTCTCTTCCATGATGGCGTCTGGGGTAAATCCAGCCCACTCTGCCCTTTCACTTGAATAATTGTCCCCAAGGCAGATTCTTTACCTTAAAGCCTCCTATCATTTGGTATACTATTGCTTGCTGGTTTTTTTTTAATTAGTAAAAAATATGTTATAGCAACACTAACATATTTCTTCTTGTAGAAGAGAAGAAACTGTTTATAATTCTATTACTCAACAACACTTATCTCATATTTGTGCATTCCCTTCTAATCTTTGTCCATTTGTGTATCTATTTTTGTCATCATATCACCTTTTCCACTTATGCGTGTAATTATGAGGTTCTAGATGTTTTAAATCCTCAAGGAGACAGTGAGGGTGTTTTTAAGATCAGATGGTAATTACCTTTGAACTTGAATGTGTTTGAAAGCAACCACAAAAGCACTGGAAACTTAAATGAGCATAACATACGCATTCAGAGAACAGTGAAAAGGACTGTTTTCCTGGAGTCTGGAGTCTATGTGGGCAGGAGTAGGAGGAGATGAGACCAGACAGGTACATCAGGTCCAGGTTGGCAAAGGCCTAGAATATCACCTGAAGGAATGTGGTTTCATCTTAGAAGGAGTGCTTGCAGAGGATTTTTAAAAAGAAGCGTGCTGTGCCTTGGTTTGCATTTCAAATGGCCGCTCTGGTTTAGACGATGGAATGGTAGAACGTGAGGTTAGAGGTGGCAGGAAATCCAGTTATAAGACAGTTGCAGTAATCCAGCAGAAGGTTTGGCAGAGTGGCGATCCCTCTCTGCAAAGCAATAGTAGATGAAGGGACTTAACTGCTGTTATAAGGACTTCCAATGCCATGGGCCAAAGGTGTGAAGTGTCCCATCCAAGTCTCACGCTCCCTTAAAGACCACGTCCTTCATAAATCCACTCTCAGTCATCCATCATCACCACCCCCACCTCTCTTCCTTCTCTGTTGTTCCAGCAGGCCTTATGCTCTCTAAAATAAAACTAGTCATTTGACTTTGTACTCAGGGCTTTTGTTCTCAAATTGTTTTAATTATTCACTTGACAATTTATTGAGCAGACAGAGAGCTGGGGCTGGAAGGGATTGGAATTGGGAGTCCTCAGCATACACCAAGGGGCAAATCAAGCCAGTTCCTTGCTGCTGAATTTCCCATCTTACCATGCCCAGCATGTAGGGGCTCATTGGAATCTGCCTGAACGCTTTTCTTTCCTGATTAAACGACTTTCTTCTCAAGAGAGATGTGTCTACTCTTTTTTGTAGTTTCCACGGAGTAAAGCACTCAGACACATACTAGGTACTCAGTAAGCATTGGACTTGGAGCAGAGGAGACCTTCCTGTCCATCTTCCTACAATGCTACCAATTCCAGCCTTCCCCAAGGAGGCTTAGGGTAAGTAGGAATGGTTTGGGTCTTTTAGGAGTCTATGATATTTACAGATGTGCCCTCAGACTTCTGCCAGGAAGGTAGGAGTTAGCTGGACCTTGCTCAGAGGGATGTAGGTAAGGAAGGGACACTGGTGAAATATAGGACACTGATCTCCCTGGGTAAGGACAGCGTACCTTCTGTGGACCCTGTAGGCTAAAGATGGAGAGCCAGGGCTCAGATTTGTGTTTTCTTGGGAACCAAAAACTGATAGTTTCTGTTTCTTTTTCCTTTTGCAAGCCCAGTTGCAAATGGAGTTGTTGATAAACTTCCTTATGCTGCTTCAGAGACTTTGGTCTCTCTGTCCTCTGATCCTCTAGGTCAAACTCCACTGGAGATGTGACCAGATTTCCATTCTATCTGGGAAGGCAAAGCCAGTTGTTCCTTGCAGTGGAGAGTTTCCCACTCCCTCTGCCACACCCATCCTCCTTCCTTTCCTCCAGTCCTTCTTAGAAGTCAGATTGGGCCCTGTGGAGATATTCTTGGTACCCCTCTGTGGGGTGTCCTAGAATACCGTTTCCTCCTGAAGGCCAAGTGATTAGAATGGATCTCTGGGACACCATTGTGTACCCAGCACAAATAGCTAAGTCCCCTTTATTTTTCAAAAATCAGGGATTCCAATTTCCAAACCAGACATGATTTCCCAGTTACAGACAGCAGAGGAACCATGGATGCTGTAAAGAGAAGTGCCATGAGGTTTCTGTCCAGGTGAGTGAGTGAAAGCCAGGTAAGTTGATATCCTTCTGGTCAACAAAAGACTGCATGGCCTTTTTCAGTTCCTAGTAGTGAGAGCAGTTTTATGTTTATTTTGTATCCCCCATGGGAGGTACGCATACCTGATCCATTCACAGAAAGTGAAAACTGACCATTTGGAGGCCCTGGATTGAAATAGAGTTTGCAATTCTAGTTCTGAGAAGAAAAATGAGTATTTTAAGAATTCTAAATGTTGTGTGGTGTTTTTGTTGTCCTCTGCTACCTAGTTAGATTCAGCATTCATAATTATGTGTGAGATGTCCCCAATTGCATTCTCCCTCACAGGACATTTACATTCCAGTCCAAAGAATACCATATTTAATAATGGCAACTTGACCCCCAAGAAAGCAGTGGGAGGAGGGTGACAAAGGAAACTATTTGTTGCATTTTGTGTTTTTTTTTAAAAGACATTCATTCATTTGACAAAAGATTTTTTTTACCCAATCAGATTTGCCTATGACAAAGATAATACATTGCTCATTCTAGAAATTAAAAAAAAAAAAAATAGAGACATAAAGAAAAAAACACAAATGTCTTGATAATCCTACCTCCCAGAAACAATCATTATCTACCTTTGTATAAGCATTCTTCTAGTCCCTTTCTTTCTGCACAACTGCATGTGGAGATGTGGCTACTCTGACGTACATGCTGTGACCCTCTACCTGGTATTTTGCCTTCAATAATGTGTTTTGGACAGCTTTCCATGCAGTACATATACGGGTGTATATGGAAATTCATCCCCTTTAATGACTGCATAGCGTTCCACTTTACCAGCATGTCATAATCTATCTACCCCAATCCACAATTGATAAGGAGGTTGTTTCCAGGTTTTCATTATTCTGTACAACACCAAAATCAAACAAGCTTATACTACATCTTTGTAGACTTGTCAGGCTAGCTCCTATGGATAAATTCCTTGCAGGGGTATTGATGGGACAAATGGTGAAGTTCAAGTCATCTAAAATACATTATTTCCCTGAAACAACTAATACATTATATGTTAATAAATAAATAAAAAGAAAACTGAAAATGTCAGTTCAAATCAAGGGAACAGTTAGATTTTAATGCACTTCAAATTATCTATTACAATTTGAAGACAGTTACTCAAATTAAGAGGCTATTTGCTTTTTTGTTATATTTCTGTTTATTATGTTATCATTTTATTAGCTTTTAAAATAATTTTCTATTAAAGTTAAATAATGACCCCCAAAATAAAAAATAAATAAAATAAAATACATTATTTCCTTTAAACTTACAACAGTCCTGGAACATTTTTAACCAAATGCAAAATATAGTTGATTTGGTCTTAAATAACATTTTCTAAATAGTTCTCCAGGCCTGTGAGGAAGATTGATGATGCTGGGATGTGGGTGTTCCCTTTAACTTCCTCATTTTCACCCAAGTCTCTAGTTTCTTGTTTTTAATTCTTCTGGGCCTCCCTGACAGATTGATGACTTTCTCCATTTTAGAACTGAGCTCCTTAGTATTCACTCTTTGTATTTCAGGCCATGTCCAATCAGTATGCAGGTACTGGCAACAAATGATAACAATAGCAAACACTTGTAGAGCATTTACAGTGTGCAGGCATGCAGTTATAAGTACTTTTCTATAGCTTAGTTCATCGTACAGATAGCCTTAGGTACCAGTTGCCATCATCTTCATTTCACCAGTGAAGAAATGGAGGCCCTAAAAGACTTAAGTAATTTGTCCAAAAACACACAGCAAATATGTGGTTGAGCCAGGAGTAAGACCTGTGCAGTTGGCTCCAGGGGCTTCCAGGTGCATTTAAGGCAGTGCACCTTCCCTTCCCAGTTCACAAAGCTGGTAGACACAGGTGCTCCATGCCCCAGCTAGCCAACTTCCGCGAGCCGCCAATGGTATCCCCTCCTCCCCCTCCATCTCAGTTGAATTAAGATGTGACACTTACCTGTGTTCACTTGGTAGGACATATGCCTCTTCTTGTTTGTGAATGAACCCTCCAGGGCTGATATATGATCCTGCTTTCTACATCTCTTTCCCCTCCCTACTGATCAAAGCCGAGTTCAACCCCACTCATTCCAGAACAAAAGTGCCTTCTGGTTCCCTATTCAAGGCAGTGGGCAGTTTTGCATAGGAGCTCAATTCTTTCATGCAGTTCTAAACTTCAGGGCTGGAGGAAACTGGGATTTCTCCCCTCCTGGTTTGTAAATAATGTCTCTTGTTGGCAGAGTTTCTTTTAATCATAAAAATATGATGTGTTGTTTGCAGAAAAAGATTTAACAGGCAGAAAAGTATAAAGGAGCAAATAAAATCACTTGTTAGAGAAAAGCACTATTAATGTTTTAGTGTATTTACTTCCATTTTTTATGCACACATGTAAGTATATATGTACTTAGAGTTATATATTAACTACAAACAGATTATGGTCATGTACTTGTATATGGATTTTTAAAAATATTTTATTTATTGATTGATTTGAGAGAGAGAGAGAACACAAGTGGGGGGTGGGGAAGGGCAGAGGGAGAGGGAGAAGCACATTCCCCGCTGAGCAGGGAGCCTGCTGCGGGACTCGATCCCAGGACCCTGGGATCATGACCTGAGCCGAAGGCAGACATTTAATTGACTGAGCCACCCAGGCACCCCTACTATACTGACTTTTGTTTAGTTTTATATCATAACCATTTTTACAAATCATTAAAAATTCTTCAAAATCATGATCTTCGATGACTGAGCATTTCATCATCTAGATATATAATTTAATCATTTCTCTGTTGTGGGAAATTTTAATTTTTCCCTTTTTATAGTGATTACTCACACTGTTATGAGCATCCTTGCATCAAAATGTTTCTCCACAGCTCTGGCTTTTTTTTTTTTTCCTTCTAGAATAACTAGAAAACATGAATTTTCAAGGTACTTGATTTGTGTTATGAATTACTTATCAAAAAGCTTTCCAGTTTACATTCTTGCAGCGGTATATGAGAATGTGTATGTCACCGCACCCTGCCAGCATGTACTATAGTTTTTAAAAAGCCCTGCCAATTTGAAAAAGGCAAAACAGTTTTAATTTTGAACTTTTTTCAAGTGTTTGTTGGCCATTTCTTATTTTATACCCCTGTTCCTCCAGGTTCCCCTCTTAATGACGGGATCTGGGGAACCATAGACCGTTAATCTGAACATCTAGACTGTCTTACTCCTTCTAGTTTCCTCTTTGAAGCGTGCCCTTCTGCTTGTACTCTGGAGCCCATCCTAATTCCTCCTCCTACTCTTGCCCCCATAATTATTACATCTTCTCTCTCTTCAGTAACCTCATCCTTTCCTCTTGAAGTCATGCCTGCTCTGCCTTCCATCAGAATCAGAACTTCATGCTCACTCCTATTACCTTTTCTAATATGAAGTGTGTCTCCTGAATTTGTGAAAATCCTCTAGTGCGAACTCAGCATGTGACCCCTGCCCCTTAGAGAGATCCGCATTGGCTGGCCCTCACTGTTGTTCTCTTATGCCTCTCTGCCATGTTGGACAGTGCAGATTTTCTTTCTTTCTTTTTCTTTTTTTTTTAAGATTTTATTTATTTCTTTGACAGAGAGAGACACAGCGAGAGAGGGAACACAAGCAGGGGGAGTGGGAGAGGGAGAAGCAGGCTTCCCACGGAACAGGGAGCCCGATGCGGGGCTTGATGCCAGGACCCTGGGATCATGACCTGAGCCAAAGGCACATGCTTAACAACTGAGCCACCCAGGCGCCCCCAGTGCGGATTTTCTTAAAAACATTTGCTTTCTCACCATGTGCTACGCTCTTGACAGCTTTGCCTACTACTGGGCCTCTTCCAAATGCTCCTTGGTTCCTTTCCCTTCAGCAACTGTGCCTTTCACATAGCTGCTACTCGTTTGGTTTACTTTTTTTTTTTTTTAATTTTACTATGTTATGTCAGTCACCATACAATACATCATTTGTTTTTGATGTGTTGATCCACGATCCATTGTTTTCGTATAACACCCAGTGCTCCATGCAGTACGTGCCCTCCTTAATACCCATCACCGGGCTAACCAATCCCCCCTCCCCCCTAAAACTCTGTTTGTTTCTCAGAGTCCATAGTCTCTCATGGTTCATCTCTCCCTCCGATTCCCCCCCCCAATTTTCCCTTCCTTCTCCTAGTGTCCTCCATGCTATTCCTTATGTTCCATAAATAAGTGAAACCATATGATAATTGACTTTCTCTGCTTGACTTATTTCACTTAACATAATCTCCTCCAATCCCATCCATGTTGATGTAAAAGTTGGATATTCATCTTTTCTGATGGCTGAGTAATATTCCATTGTATATATGGACCACATCTTCTTTATCCATTCATCTGTTGAAGGGCATCTCAGCTCTATCCACAGTTTGGCTATTGCGGACATT
>NW_027970613.1:0-1126 GCF_054177405.1 Leptonychotes weddellii
CCTCAACAAAGTAGGGATAAAGGGAATGTACCTCAACATCATAAAGGCCACATACAAAAGACCCACAGCTAATATCATCCTCAATGGGGAAAAACTGAGAGCCTTCGCCTATGGTCAGAAACAACACAAGGATGTTCACTCTCACCATTACTATTTAACATAGTACTGAAGTCCTAGCCTCAGCAATCAGACAACAAAAAGAAATAAAAGGCATCCCAATCATCAAGGAAGAAGGCAAACTCACATTTCACAGACAACATGATATTTTATGTAGAAAACCCAAAAGACTCCACCAAAAAATTGCTATAACTAATACATGAATTCAGCAAAGTCATAGGATATAAAGTCAATATACAGAAATCTGTTGCATTTCTATACAACAATAACAAAGCAGCAGAAAAAGAAATCAAGGAATTAATCCCATTTGCAATTGCACCAAAAACAATAAGATACCTAGGAAAGAACCTAACCAAAGAGGTAAAAGATCTGTGCTCTGAAAACTATAAAACACTGATGAAAGAAATTGATTGAAGAGGACACAAAGAAATGGAAAAACATTCCATACTCGTGGACTGGAAGAACAAATATTGTTAAAATGTCAATGCTACCCAAGGCAATCGCCACATTTAATGTAATCCCTATCAAAATACCACCAGCATTTTTCACAGAGCTGAAACAAACAATCCTAAAATTTGTATGGAACCACAAAAGAGCCTGAATAGCCAAAGCAATCTTCAGTCTTGAAAAAGAAAAGCAAAGCTGGAGGCATCACAATTCTGGACTTCAAGCTATATTTCAAAGCTGTATTCCTCAAGACAGTATGGCACTGGAACAAAAACAGACACATAGAACAATGGGACAGAATAGAAAACCCAGAAATGGACCTTCAGCTCGATGGTCAACCAATCTTCAACAAGGCAGGAAAGAATATCCAATGGAAAAGAGTCTCTTCAACAAGTGGTGTTAGGAAAACTGGACAGCAACATGCAGAAAAATGAAACTGGACCACTTTGCTACACCATACACTAAAAATAAATTCAAAATGGATGAAAGACAGGAAACCATCAAAATCCTAGAGGAGAACACAGGCAGCAACCTCTTTGATCTTGGCCGCAGCAAGGTCTTA
>NW_027970614.1:0-207 GCF_054177405.1 Leptonychotes weddellii
CAGATTTCTTTTTTTTTTTTTTAAGATTTTATTTATTTATTTATTTGAGAGAGAGACACACAGCGAGAGAGGGAACACAAGCAGGGGGAGTGGGAGAGGGAGAAGCAGGCTTCCTGCTGAGCAGGGAGCCCGATGTGGGGCTCGATCCCAGGACCCTGGGATCATGACCTGAGCTGAAGGCAGCTGCTTAATGACTGAGTCACCCAG
>NW_027970615.1:0-207 GCF_054177405.1 Leptonychotes weddellii
TCCATTTCTTTTTGTTTATGGTGTAAGAAAGTTTTCCACTTTCATTCTTTTACATGTAGTTATCCAGTTTTCCCAGCAGAATTTATTGAAGAGACTGGATATTCCCCTGGGTGTATTCTTGCTTCCTTTGTCATAGATTAATTGACCATATAAGTGTGTGTTTATTTCTGGGTTTTCTATTCTGTTCCACTGATCTATGTGTCTATT
>NW_027970616.1:0-207 GCF_054177405.1 Leptonychotes weddellii
CACACACACACACACACACACACATACACACACGTAGTCAGGCTTCAGGGACGACAGACCTGGGCTCCAAGATCAATTTTCCCAGTTGTGGGCCGAACAACTTCCGCCTCCGTGGCTCAGAGCCATCTGGGATGGGGAAACTGAGGCTTGGCTTCTGCCGCAAGGAGAAGGGGACAACGGCTTCCCTGCCACGGCTGGGCTGAGTCA
>NW_027970617.1:0-207 GCF_054177405.1 Leptonychotes weddellii
TTTATTTATTTATTTATTTATTTTTAAAGATTTTATTTATTTATTTGACAGAGAAAGACACAGCGAGAGAGGGAACACAAATGGGGAGTGGGAGAGGGAGAAGCAGACTCCCTGCCGAGCAGGGAGCCCGATGCGGGACTCGATCCCGGGACTCCAGGATCATGACCTGAGCCGAAGGCAGTCGCTTAACCAACTGAGCCACCCAGG
>NW_027970618.1:0-207 GCF_054177405.1 Leptonychotes weddellii
TTACATTTTTTTTTTTTTAAAGATTTTATTTATTTATTTGAGAGAGCGAGAATGAGAGAGAGTACATGAGAGGGGGGAGGGTCAGAGGGAGAAGCAGGCTCCTCGCTGAGTAGGGAGCCCGATGCGGGACTCGATCCCGGGACTCCAGGATCATGACCTGAGCCGAAGGCAGTTGCTTAACCAACTGAGCCACCCAGGCGCCCTACA
>NW_027970619.1:0-207 GCF_054177405.1 Leptonychotes weddellii
TTTAATTTGAGAGAGAGAGAGACAGAGTGCTCGAGCAGGGGGCTACAGAGGGAGAGGGAGAGGGAGAATCTCAAGCCGACTCCACACTGAGTGCAGAGCCCATCACGGGGCTCCATCTCATGACCCTGAGATCATGACCTGAGCTGAAATGAAGAGTCAGATAACAAAGTGAATCACACAGGTGCCCCAGTAAGTTCTTCTTCTTTT
>NW_027970620.1:0-207 GCF_054177405.1 Leptonychotes weddellii
GGCCCTCCGCATCAGGGAGAGGCCTGAGTCTAGAAAGAGGAGCCCCGGAGCATGAAAGGTGAGCTGCAGAGTGTGAAAGCAGGGGTAAGAGCTGGAGGAAAAGCAGGCGGGGGAGGGTGCTAGAGGGTGCTGGGGAGGGAGGGGGGAGGTCACAGTTGTAAAGGGGGCTCAGGGAAGGCCAGTCAGAGCAGGTGACACTGGAGCAGA
>NW_027970621.1:0-207 GCF_054177405.1 Leptonychotes weddellii
CATGGAGCACTGGGTGTTGTGCACGAACAATGAATCATGGAACACTTCATCTAGAACTAATGATGTAATGTATGGGGATTAACATAAGAATAATAAAAAAAAAAAGGCCAGAATTTTTGAGGGAATGGGACAGAAATGAGAAAAAAGCCTGGAGAAGTAGAGGTGGGTCAGATTACACACAGCTGTGGCCCTCACACAAAGTTTGGC
>NW_027970622.1:0-207 GCF_054177405.1 Leptonychotes weddellii
CCTTCTTATCCCTCCCGAAGGTCTCCCTGCTCTCCTATGTGTCCCTCCCCAGGATCTCCCTGCTCTCCTATGTGTCCCTCCCCAGGATCTCTCTGCTCTCCTAAGTGTCCCTCCCCAGGATCTCCCTGCCTTCATATGTGTCCCTCCTCAGGATCCCCCTGTTCTCCTAAGTGTCCTTCCCCAGGATCTCCCTGCTCTCCTAAGTGT
>NW_027970623.1:0-207 GCF_054177405.1 Leptonychotes weddellii
AAGCAAAGAAGAAGAAGAAGAAAAAAGGCTTTTTAACAAGTGATGCTGGAATAATTGGATCTCCACATGGAAAAAAAATAATGTCCTACTTTCTACCACACATAAAAGTAATTAGAGATGGAATATTGACCTACATGTAAAATCTAAAACTATAAAGGTTTTACAAGAAAACGCAATAGAATACCTTCATGACTTCAAAATAGAAAA
>NW_027970624.1:0-1126 GCF_054177405.1 Leptonychotes weddellii
TGACTTATTCCAATGTATTAAAATTTGTTGTAAAATTTGTGTTAAAAATTCCATTGTATTTCTCGAAGTGTAGTCCAAGGACGTACAGCACCAGTATCATCTGGGAGCTTGTTAGAAATAGAGAATCAGGGCGCCTGGGTGGCTCAGTCGGTTGGGTGACTGCCTTCGGCTCAGGTCATGATCCTGGAGTCCTGGGATCAAGTCCCGCATCGGGCTCCCTGCTCAGTGGGAACTCTGCTTCTCCCTCTCCCACTCCCTCTGCTTGTGTTCCCTCTCTCGCTGTGTCTCTCTCTTCAAATAAATAAATAAAATCTAAAAAAAAAAAAAAAACATATGGCTGATTCCCCAAATCCATATTTAAAAAAAAAATTAGAATTTAAAGCAGCTCTACAGAAAAGACCTCAAAAGATGCATTTACATGACACAAAGTGTAAAGTCTTTCTTTAAAAGAGAAAAAAAAAAAGCCAACAAAAAAGTCTTTCTTTGGGCGCCTGGGTGGCTCAGTTGGTTAAGCGACTGCCTTTGGCTCAGGTTGTGATCCCAGAGTCCCGGGATCGAGTCCCGCATCGGGCTCCCTGCTCGGCGAGGAGCCTGCTTCTCCCTCTGATCCTCCCTCCTCTCATGTGCTCTCTCTCTCTCATTCTCTCTCTCTCAAATAAATAAATAAAATCTTTAAAAAAAAAAAAAGAAAGAAATAGAGAATCACTGGCTCCACTCCAGACCTACTAAATGAGAATCTGTTTTGTTTGTTTTTTAAAGATTTTGGTTTGTTTGTTTATTTACTTATGTATTTATTTTAAAGTAAACTCTACACCCAGTGTGGGGCTCAGACTTACAACCTTGAGATCAAGAGTCGCCTGCTCTACCGACTGAGCCAGCCAGGTGCTCCTCCCTTAGCATCTTCATTTTTTTTTTTTTTTAAAGAATACAAGGTTTTTATTTTTTTTTATTATGTTATGTTAATCACCATACATTACATCATTAGTTTTTGATGTAGTGTTCCATGATTGTTTGCGTATAACACCCAGTGCTCCATGCAGAATGTGCCCTCCTCAATACCCACTACCAGGCCAACCCATCCTCCCACCCCCCTCCCCTCTAGAACCGTGTTTGTTTTTCAGAGTCC
>NW_027970625.1:0-207 GCF_054177405.1 Leptonychotes weddellii
GTGGACTGTGGTCGCCCTGTGAACTGTGACCCTAATAAAACGTAACGTCCTAACATCTCCTCCCCAGCACTGACACTGGATCCCCCCAGGCTTCGGACTCGCCCCGGGTGAGGGAGGGAGTCAGGCTGGGCAAAGGCTCTGTGTGGGCAGGGAGCCATGGGTCCCTGGCTCTGGGTCCCCTCGGGCAGGCCCACGGGGTCGCAGGGG
>NW_027970626.1:0-207 GCF_054177405.1 Leptonychotes weddellii
AGCAGGTGCTCCCATCAGTTACTTTCATCAGAGCCCTTATCGCTACATGCTAGAGTTCTCTATACATGAGGCTGTCTCCCCTTCTGCACGGTGAGCACTCTAAAGAGAGAATGTCTTATTATGTTCATGTCCCCAACATCCAGCAAATATTCTGGCACATGGAAAACCTACTTCGAGAATGCTGAATGAACGCACGAATGAATGAAA
>NW_027970627.1:0-207 GCF_054177405.1 Leptonychotes weddellii
AAAAAAAAAAGAAGAAGAAGGTAGCGGGAGGGGAAGAATGAAGCGGGGGAAATCGGAGGGGTAGACGAACCATGAGAGACGATGGACTCTGAAAAACAAACTGAGGGTTCTAGAGGGGAGGGGGGTGGGAGGATGGGTTAGCCTGGTGATGGGTATTGAGGAGGGCACGTTCTGCATGGAGCACTGGGTGTTATGCACAAACAATGA
>NW_027970628.1:0-207 GCF_054177405.1 Leptonychotes weddellii
ATGAAATCGTAAAGCAAAATGCCATTAGAAAATGAAAATGTGGGCAATAATTTTCTTTCCATTGTCTGAAGGGTATATAGTGTTATTTATCCCTCTACAGCATAACTTAAGAATTTTCTGAAATTCTTAAAACTTAAAAAGTTACTTTGAGGAAGATTTTCTGTGAAATAGATTAAAATTTGAAAAGTGATGACAAGAATCACACTT
>NW_027970629.1:0-207 GCF_054177405.1 Leptonychotes weddellii
TACCCTACGACCCAGCAAATGCACTACTGGGTATTTACCCCAAAGATACAAATGTAGCAATCCAAAGGGGTATATGCACCCCAATGTTCATAGCAGCAATGTCCACAATAGCCAAACTTTGGAAAGAGCCAAGATGTCCATCGACAGATGAATGGATAAAGAAGATGTGGTATATATACACAATGGAATATTATGCAGCAATCAAAA
>NW_027970630.1:0-207 GCF_054177405.1 Leptonychotes weddellii
AAAGGGTCCCTGGCCTCAAAGATATTAAAGTATCTTGGGAGGAGAGATGTAGTTAAGAAAGTTAAGAAAGAGGCCCAAGATTGGGAAATCCCAAGTACAGTTCAGCATTTTTTGACTCTGATATGTAGGGGAATTCCAAGAAAGCCTGTCAACTTGCTCATTGTTCTCATTGGAGGCATGTTTGCTTTTATATCGAGCAACAGACTT
>NW_027970631.1:0-207 GCF_054177405.1 Leptonychotes weddellii
CAGATTTCTTTTTTTTTTTTTTAAGATTTTATTTATTTATTTATTTGAGAGAGAGACACACAGCGAGAGAGGGAACACAAGCAGGGGGAGTGGGAGAGGGAGAATCAGGCTTCCTGCTGAGCAGGGAGCCCGATGTGGGGCTCGATCCCAGGACCCTGGGATCATGACCTGAGCTGAAGGCAGCTGCTTAATGACTGAGTCACCCAG
>NW_027970632.1:0-207 GCF_054177405.1 Leptonychotes weddellii
TTATGCACAAACAATGAATCATGGAAAACTTCATCTAAAACTAATGATGTAATGTATGGGGATTAACATAAGAAAAAAAAAAAAAAGAGTTACCGGGAGAAGACGGGAAGCAGAGAAATAATGACAGCAGGAACAAGGTGGAGAAATATCTTCATCCCATGTAGATGGTGTAATCTGGAATGAGAGTCATATCTCTCCTCTTCTATA
>NW_027970633.1:0-207 GCF_054177405.1 Leptonychotes weddellii
TTTTTTTTTTTTTTTTAAAGATTTTATTTATTTATTTGAGAGAGAGAGAATGAGAGAGAGCGAGTAACATGAGAGGGGGGAGGGTCAGAGGGAGAAGCAGACTCCCTGTTGAGCAGGGAGCCCGATGCGGGACTCGATCCAGG
This sequence comes from Leptonychotes weddellii, assembly GCF_054177405.1. Taxonomy (NCBI): domain Eukaryota; kingdom Metazoa; phylum Chordata; class Mammalia; order Carnivora; family Phocidae; genus Leptonychotes; species Leptonychotes weddellii. The sequence continues at coordinate 144 of NW_027970633.1, forward strand.
GACTCCAGGATCATGACCTGAGCCGAAGGCAGTCGCTTAACCGACTGAGCCACCCAGGCGCCCA
>NW_027970634.1:0-1126 GCF_054177405.1 Leptonychotes weddellii
AAAAAAAAAAAAACAAAACTAACTAACATAGAGGTGCCTGGCTGGCTCAGTCAGTAAAGCACATGACTCTTGATCTCGGGGTTGAAAGTTCAAGCCTGACGTTGGGTGTAGAGGTTACTTAAAAGTAATATAGAAATGGTCACTAAAATGAAGAGAGAAAATAAAATTTCTAAATCTAGAACCTAGGTCCACCTAGAGCCAACACCACTGAGTCTACTTCCAGTTTCTAATTAGAACTTTTATTTATATCTGTAATGAGGGAGTGGGGGAGACTCTAGTAAGAGCTTTCCAGCCTTGCTCAAAAATGTTACCATGTAACCTAAAGAATCTCCCAGAATATTTACAATGTAATTTGGATTATTTGAACATAGAATTCTCCTAATGTAAAAAATTCCCAAATCAAAAATTGTATCTTTATAAAAAACAAATTAGAAAAGTGAAGATATACCTAGGTAGGTATGTAAATGAGTTCAACTGTCTGTGTTGTTTGATAGGCTAGATATGCTAAACACAAATGTTTTAGCTAATAACACTCTGGGCAAGCTATGAATTTATGGTATCCCATAAGTTGTAGTTATTGATTTATGTAAGTATTACAATTTCTCTACTAGTGTAACAGATTTTAGCTTGAAAGGACCATAAACTGAGAGGCTCACTACGGTTTAAAGTTGGCAGCTGGCAAAGAGATGAATTTCAAGCCAGAAGAGAGAGTAGGCAGGAGGTTCCTGCCGTTTCCTAAGGAGAGTGTCCCTGGGTGATACATCTGCTGTTGAAACATCAAAACACATTTCACTATGGAATCCTCCACACATACTTAATCCAGATTTCTTAGACTTTAAGTTTATTTGGCAAAATGAAAAGACATACATATTTCCTATTATTAAGAAAAAAATGCCAAACTCTTTCTTTCTTTTTTTTTATTTTTTAATTTTTTTTTATTCTTATGTTAATCCCCATACATTACATCATTAGTTCTAGATGAAGTGTTCCATGATTCATTGTTTGTGCATAATACCCAGTGCTCCATGCAGAACGTGCCCTCCTCAATACCCACCACCAGGCCAACCCATCCTCCCACCCCCCTCCCCTCTAGAACCCCCAGCCTGTTTTTCAGAGTCCATCGTCT
>NW_027970635.1:0-207 GCF_054177405.1 Leptonychotes weddellii
CCTAGAAGTGTCTTAACAATTTCTTCTTTCTTTTTTTTTTTTTTTTTAAGTGGGAAAATCTCTTAATTTATTGGAGTCTAAATGTCCTTGGTTATGAAACCCAAATGATAAAATGCAGTGTTTGGTAAACTCTAATGCTTAATACAAATGTATTTAATTCCTCTCTTAATCACTAGAACCCATTTCTCTAATTTTTTTTGCTGCTGA
>NW_027970636.1:0-207 GCF_054177405.1 Leptonychotes weddellii
ACTGCCCGTCATGAGCTGGGTTCTATCAAACCAATCAAGGGATAAGGTCAGGACTTACAGCTTTAATTACCCTAAGATAGAAATCCTATGTCCCAGATCAAGAATGAGCAGAACCGAGTGCTGCACAAGGCCTGTGAGCAAGTGGTTCAGCTCTCCACGCCATCCACAGTCTTGCTTCTACCTCTCCCTTTACTCACACCGGTGGCT
>NW_027970637.1:0-207 GCF_054177405.1 Leptonychotes weddellii
AGTAAGTAAAAGAGACAATGGCTTTACTGAAGTGAGGGGAGTGGGGCAGATGGACTTTGGAGAACTTTAAGATTTGACTTTTTACAAACAGAGAAAGACATGTATCATATGATCTCACTGATATGAGGAATTCTTAATTGCAGGAAACAAACTGAGGGTTGCTGGAGTGGGGAGTGGGGTGGGAGGGATGGGGTGACTGGGTGATAG
>NW_027970638.1:0-207 GCF_054177405.1 Leptonychotes weddellii
TTAATTTATTTTTTTTATTCTTATGTTAATCCCCATACATTACATCATTAGTTTTAGATGAAGTGTTCCATGATTCATTGTTTGTGCATAACACCCAGTGCTCCATGCAGAATGTGCCCTCCTCAATACCCACCACCAGGCTAACCCATCCTCCCACCCCCCTCCCCTCTAGAACCCTGTTTGTTTTTCAGAGTCCATCTTCTCTCA
>NW_027970639.1:0-207 GCF_054177405.1 Leptonychotes weddellii
GCAGATCCGTCTGTAGAGTTAGGCACCTCCAGCCATAGATCCCCCCGCCCAAGTCTGCCCTCTGTGGGCCAGTTTCTTTACCTATAAAATGAGGCGCTTGCACCAGATAATTGCTAATAGTCTAAGATTCTCTTGTCTATTTTATGCCTGATTTAAAATCTTTAATTACTCTGAAATAGACTTATTAAACTGCCTGTTATCTCCCAG
>NW_027970640.1:0-207 GCF_054177405.1 Leptonychotes weddellii
GTTGGCCCGATGAACTCTACTCACGGCTTTCTGGCACTTGGTTGCTAAGTAGTCAGCACCCCCTTAAAATGAAAAAGCCCAGACAGTGGGACACCCTGCCACCAAGCTGGGTCTCACCATCTTCCTGGCCCATTTCCCGAAGCTGCGAACTCCCTTCCCGACCATGCAAGACGACACAGACTTCCACCTTATCTTCTTCAAGGCTTT
>NW_027970641.1:0-207 GCF_054177405.1 Leptonychotes weddellii
AACACTGAGGTGAAGGCACGAAATCCTCGTCCCTCGTCCACCTTCAGAAGCAGGCTACCCCGCCTACCAACCGTCCGCCCTGATGGGCAGAGTGACCTTGTTACCTGTAGCGGTATGCAATCAAAATCAATGAATGCGTAGAAACACATCGCGGCTCCATGGAGAATCCCCTCAAAGCCAAAAGGCATAAACCCTCCAGAGCCCAGA
>NW_027970642.1:0-207 GCF_054177405.1 Leptonychotes weddellii
AGCTAGTATATCAGTCTTCTCCTGCCCTTGGATATCAGTGCTCCTGGTTCTTAGGCCTTCAATATAGGCAAGACTTAACAACCAATTTCTCCCCTGGTTCTCAAGCCTTTGGACCTGGATTATACCACCAGCTTTCCTGGTTTTTCTGGCTTCCAGGTGGCAGATTGTGGGACTGACTTCCTGGCTTCCATTATTGTGTGAACTAAT
>NW_027970643.1:0-207 GCF_054177405.1 Leptonychotes weddellii
GCAGGGGTAGTGGGAGAGGGAGAAGCAGGCTTCCCGCGGAGCAGGGAGCCTGATGCGGGGCTCGATCCCAGGACTCTGGGATCATGACCTGAGCCGAAGGCAGATGCTTAACGACTGAGCCACCCAGGCGCCCCTCCTATATGTGGAATCTTAAACAAGCTCATAGAAAGAATTGATTGGTGTTTGTCAGAGATTCCGGGGGTGGGA
>NW_027970644.1:0-207 GCF_054177405.1 Leptonychotes weddellii
GTGGAAGAGGGCTCCCAAGATAGAAGCACCTCACGGTTGCAGAGCTCAGTTTACGACCCCATGATCGCGAAATCCCGCAGAATGGAAAGAACAAGGGAAATGGCGCAAAGCAAAGAGCACATGCTGAACGGAACTGGAGCATCCCGGGCTTTGTAGAGAGGATCAGGACTGGCGGTGCAGCAGGGCGGGGGGCCTGTCCGCTGGGGG
>NW_027970645.1:0-1126 GCF_054177405.1 Leptonychotes weddellii
CCACAAAATCTAAAATAGATTGTAGGGAGGCAGAGCGGAAGCCAGAAGCCCAGTGAGGTGGCTGCTATATATTAATGACACAATTCATTCCCAGCATTTATTTAGCACTTTTTATATACCTGAAACTGTCTTGGGCGCTTTGTATACATTCTTTCATTTCATCCCAGCAGCAACTTTTTAAGAGGAGGCGCTACCATTATTCCCACTGTTCAGAAGAAGAAAATGAGGCACAAGGGGGGGACTCACACAGCCTGGAGGTAGCAGGGTCAGGATTTGAACTCCCGCAGCCAGGCCCTGGAATCCATGCCATTTGCATGTATGCTTTGCTGCTTCTTGACTGAGGCTGAGGGAGTGATGGCGGAGAAATGGCCTGATTGGAGAGGTTAACTTAACCGGGCCTAGTGATGAAGGGGGAGGAGGTAACAGAGGAGGAAGGAGTCAAGGACGGTGAGGACAGAATGATAGCCAGTTCCTGTTGAGAGCTTGTTCTGTGCCATCTGCTCTCCCGGACTCTTTACATGTCTGAACTTATTAGATCTTCCCAATGAGGGAAGGAGCTATTTTCAACCTCATCTTACAGAGGAGTAAACTGAAGCCCAGAAGAAGCTAAGTTTTGAGCCCAAGGTCACACAGCTGGGAAGGGTGATGCTCAGATTTCTACCTCTTAGGAGATCTCACAGCTGACCCAGAAGGTGTGCATGCCTTCAAGGGTCTAACAATCCTGCCAAAATCATAGGAATCGGCCCCAGGGGTGAGGAGGTCTTATTTGGGGGACCCTGATAGTAAAGAGGGCCTGAGGATCTCTGTTTTCCTGTTTCCTCCTGCCCCTGAGCTCCTGGCAATCCCCGAACCTATTTCAGTCCCAGTGGCTGCACCATTCTCCCCACCAAACCGGACAGGACTCACCTCTGGATCCCCAGCTTCGCCCAGCTTGGGCCAGGTACACAGGAGCCCTCAAGTGAGGCATAAATGAGCAATATTCTTGGGGCACCTGGGTGGCTCAGTCATTAAGCGTCTGCCTTCGGCTGGGGTCATGATCCCAGGGTCCTGGGATCGAGCCCCGCATCGGGCTCCCTGCTCAGCAGGAAGCCTGCTTCTCCCTCTCGCACTTTTTTAAAGATTTTAT
>NW_027970646.1:0-207 GCF_054177405.1 Leptonychotes weddellii
CGGGGGGGGGGTATTGAGGAGGGCACGTTCTGCATGGAGCACTGGGTGTTATGCACGAACAATGAATCATGGAACACTTCATCTAGAACTAATGATGTAATGTATGGGGATTAACATAAGAATAAAAAAAAAAAATGAGAATGCACACACAGGTGTGGGGGAGAGCAGCCTCACAGTACCTCTGCTCCAAGCTGAGCTGCATTTGAA
>NW_027970647.1:0-207 GCF_054177405.1 Leptonychotes weddellii
TTTTTGCTTTTTACAGTAACTATGGTTCAAGTGTGAAAACCTGTCAGATATAGAATCCCAGATTTTAATGAAAGATTCAAAAAGAAGCCCACATGCCAAATTACTGCACAAGTATATCAGTCCCTTACTGTCTTCCCTTCGCCCAAATCGAGCATTTCCAGTTTCTAAACTCTTCCCACAATTAGGAAAATAGTGTTAACAGTGTGT
>NW_027970648.1:0-207 GCF_054177405.1 Leptonychotes weddellii
TGATATTAGCTATCTTCTCCAACAGAGTGCCCTGAAAATGAAACTCATCAGCCTCCCTCCCAAACTTGCTTTTTCTCCTGAATTTCCCTACAACACAATTCTCCCAGAGACCCCAGGTCTCATTGTTATTTATTCATTCACTGAAAAATGAAAACAAAAACCTAATCGAGCATCTGTTATGCACCAGGCACTGGGACTGGGCCAGCT
>NW_027970649.1:0-207 GCF_054177405.1 Leptonychotes weddellii
CTTTAAGTTTTTGATGGCCCTCCATACTGTTTGCCATGATGGCTGCACCAGTTTGCATTCCCAACACAGTGCACGAGGGCTCCCTTTTCTCTACGTCCTGACCCAAACTTGTTATTTCTTGTCATTTTGGTGACAACCATTCTAACAGGTGTGAGGCTAAATCTCATTCTGGTTTTGATTTGCATTTCCCTGATGATTAATGATGGT
>NW_027970650.1:0-207 GCF_054177405.1 Leptonychotes weddellii
TTTTTGCATTTTACAGTAACTATGGTTCAAGTGTGAAAACCTGTCAGATATAGAATCCCAGATTTTAATGAAAGATTCAAAAAGAAGCCCACATGCCAAATTACTGCACAAGTATATCAGTCCCTTACTGTCTTCCCTTCGCCCAAATCGAGCATTTCCAGTTTCTAAACTCTTCCCACAATTAGGAAAATAGTGTTAACAGTGTGT
>NW_027970651.1:0-207 GCF_054177405.1 Leptonychotes weddellii
GAAGTCATTCCTGCAGGTAGCTGATTCCAGCAGCAATCCTGGAAACCAGACACCCCCACCCCCCGGGGCCACCTGCCCCTGATGTCCTGAGTCCTGGGACCAACCAGGGAAAGCCCAGGGTGCTTCGCTGACCCATCCCACGGGACCCGCTTCTGGTTAGCTGCCCCGGTGTCCCGGCCCCTGAGCTGTCCCCGGCCGGCGCCCACG
>NW_027970652.1:0-207 GCF_054177405.1 Leptonychotes weddellii
TTTGAGGAACCTCCACACTGTTTTCCAAAGTGGCTGTACCAACTTGCATTCCCACCAATGGTGTAAGAGGGTTCCCCTTTCTCCACAACCTCTCCAACATTTGCTGTTTCTTTCCCTGTCCATTTTTGCCATCCTAACTGGTGTAAGGTGGTATCTCAATATGGTTTTGATTTGAATTTGGTTCATCATCATTACCCATACTCATCT
>NW_027970653.1:0-207 GCF_054177405.1 Leptonychotes weddellii
TTAAAGAGAAAAAAAAAGTGTTTTAACTATTGTATAACACATTTATATGGAAGAACATTCCCATTAATTATATTTCATTTTCAATAAAAAAAGAAGTCATAATATTAAACAAGGTAAGGTTGTGACATATATCGTAGAAGAGGACGAAAGTAAAAGAATATGAAGTGAGTTAGTGAGAAATGAACTGATACTGGACATTGAAGAAAC
>NW_027970654.1:0-207 GCF_054177405.1 Leptonychotes weddellii
CCTTCTTATCCCTCCCGAAGGTCTCCCTGCTCTCCTATGTGTCCCTCCCCAGGATCTCCCTGCTCTCCTATGTGTCCCTCCCCAGGATCTCTCTGCTCTCCTAAGTGTCCCTCCCCAGGATCTCCCTGCCTTCATATGTGTCCCTCCTCAGGATCCCCCTGTTCTCCTAAGTGTCCTTCCCCAGGATCTCCCTGCTCTCTTAAGTGT
>NW_027970655.1:0-207 GCF_054177405.1 Leptonychotes weddellii
ATCTACAGTCCTTGGGGCGCCTGGGTGGCTCAGTTGGTTAAGCGACTGCCTTCGGCTCAGGTCATGATCCTGGAGTCCCGGGATCGAGTCCCGCATCGGGCTCCCTGCTCAGCGGGGGGTCTGCTTCCCCCTCTGCCCTCTTCCCTCTCGTGCTCTCTGTCTCTCATTCTCTCTCTCTCAAATAAATAAATAAAATCTTTAAAAAAA
>NW_027970656.1:0-1126 GCF_054177405.1 Leptonychotes weddellii
GTGATGGCGCCAGCTTTTCTTTTCTTTTTCAACATTCCTCTGGCTATTCAGGGTCTTTTCTGGTTCCATACAAATTTTAGGATGATTTGTTCCATTTCCTTGAAAAAAGTGGATGCTATTTTGATAGGAATTGCACTGAATGTGTAGATTGCTCTAGGTAGCATTGACATCTTCACAATATTTGTTCTTCCAATCCATGAACATGGAACGTTCTTCCATTTCTTTGTGTCTTCCTCAATTTCTTTCATGAGTATTTTATAGTTTTCTGAGTACAGATCCTTTACCTCTTTGGTTAGATTTATTCCCAGGTATCTTATGGTTTTTGTTGCAGTTGTAAATGAGATCGACTCCTTAATTTCTCTTTCTTCTGTCTTGTTGGTGGTGTATAGGAAAGCCACTGATTTCTGTGCATTGATTTTATATCCTGCCACTTTACTGAATTCCTGTATGAGTTCTAGCAGTTTTGGGGTGGAGTCTTTTGGGTTTTCCACATAAAGTATCATATCATCTGCAAAGAGTAAGAGTTTGACTTCTTCTTTGCTGATTTGGATGCCTTTTATTTCTTTTTGTTGTCTGATTGCTGTGGCTAGGACTTCTAATACTATGTTGAATAGCAGTGGTGATAGTGGACATCCCAGCCGAGTTCCTGACCTTAGGAAAGCTCTCAGTTTTTCCCCACTGAGAATGATAGTTGCTGTGGGTTTTTCATAGATGGCTTTTATGATATTGAGGTATGTGCCCTCTATCCATATACCCTGAAGAGTTTTGATCAAGAAAGGATGCTGTACTTTGTCAAATGCTTTTTCTGCATCTATTGAGAGGATCATATGATTCTTGTTCTTTCTTTTGTTAATGTATTGTATCACGTTGATTGATTTGCAGATATTGAACGAAGCTTGCAGCCCAGGGATAAATCCCTCTTGGTTGTGGTGAATAATCCTTTTAATGTACTGTTGGATCCTATTGGCTAGTATTTTGGTGAGAATTTTTGCATCCATGTTCATCAAGGATATTGGTCTGTAATTCTCCTTTTTGATGGGGTCTTTGTCTGGTTTTGGGATCAAGGTAATGCTGGCCTCATAAAATGAGTTTGGAAGTTTTCCTTCCATTTCTATTTTTTGGAACA
>NW_027970657.1:0-207 GCF_054177405.1 Leptonychotes weddellii
TGAACCTTGAAAACTTCATACTATATGAAAGAAGCTAGACATAAAATAATACCATGTAACTTATGATGTACTTACTTGAAATGTCCAGAATAGTCAAATTCATAAAGACAGAAAGTAGAAAAGTGGTTGCCAGAGACTGAGGATAGGATGAGTAGGAAGTGACTGCCAATCAGAATGGGGTATCTTTTTTTTTTTTTTTAAAGATTT
>NW_027970658.1:0-207 GCF_054177405.1 Leptonychotes weddellii
TAAAAAAAAAAATAAAATAAAATAATACGTTTCTATATTTCAATACAGTTCCCTAGTTTGTAACATTCTTCAGTGAAATAAAATATTAATATGCCCAAACCATCTTTTAAAATATGTATTTAAGCCTTGAATTTTATGATCAATTAACCTCAAATTGCTATAAAATAGTGACAGTATTATCTCTTTTTGCATTTGGCCAACTAGATT
>NW_027970659.1:0-207 GCF_054177405.1 Leptonychotes weddellii
CTCTCTCTCTCTCTCTCTCTCTCTAATAAATAAATAAAATCTTTAAAAAACAAAAAATCATAATCAGTGAGGCACCTGGGTGGCTCAGTTGGTTAAGCGACTGCCTTCGGCTCAGGTCATGATCCCGGAGTCCCGGGATCGAGTCCCGCATCGGGCTCCCTGCTCGGCAGGGAGTCTGCTTCTCCCTCTGACCCTCCCCCCTCTCAT
>NW_027970660.1:0-207 GCF_054177405.1 Leptonychotes weddellii
TTTATTTATTTTTTTTATTCTTATGTTAATCCCCATACATTACATCATTAGTTCTAGATGAAGTGTTCCATGATTCATTGTTCATGCACAACACCCAGTGCTCCATGCAGAACGTGCCCTCCTCAATACCCACCACCAGGCCAACCCATCCTCCCACCCCCCTCCCCTCTAGAACCCTCAGTTTGTTTTTCAGAGTCCATCTTCTCT
>NW_027970661.1:0-207 GCF_054177405.1 Leptonychotes weddellii
GGAGTTATAGATAAATTTATTGGAGGTGTAAGCGACTGCCTTCGGCTCAGGTCATGATCCTGGAGTCCCGGGATCGAGTCCCGCATCGGGCTCCCTGCTCGGCAGGGAGTCTGCTTCTCCCTCTGACCCTCCTCCCTCTCATGCTCTCTGTCTCTCATTCTCTCTCTCGCAAATAAATAAAATCTTTAAAAAAAAAAAATTTAAATT
>NW_027970662.1:0-207 GCF_054177405.1 Leptonychotes weddellii
ACCCAGGCGCCCCATAAATAAATAAAATCTTAAAAAAAAAAAAAAAAGAGTTGCACGGTCTTCCAACGGAGCCAGCCAGGTGCCCCTAGTTAGGGAAAGATTTCTTAAACAGATCACAAAAAGCAACAGCTATAAAGGAAGAGCTTGATAAACTGAACTACATTCAAATTAAGAATATGTGCCTATCAAAAGACACCATTAAGAGAG
>NW_027970663.1:0-207 GCF_054177405.1 Leptonychotes weddellii
GTAATCCCTAGTTCTGGAGGCTAGAAATCTGAAATCAAAGGTGTTGGTAGCTGTGGTTCATTTTGGCAGCTCTGAGGGAGAATCTGGGTCACAACTTCCTCTTAGCTTCTGGAGTTGTAGGCAATCCTTGAGGTACCTCAATCTCTGCTTCTATAGCCATGGCATTCTTCCCTGTGTCTGCATCTTAACATGGTGTTCTTTCCGTGT
>NW_027970664.1:0-207 GCF_054177405.1 Leptonychotes weddellii
CAAATGACTCTGAACTTGAATATATGTAAATATATTTGCATATCCATTATGACACTAATTATTAATATTTTATATGATATAAACATATAACTATAGTCATTATCCTTGCTGGGTCTACAAAATTATTTTCTAAACATTTGTTTGCTTACTTGTTAGTTCAGGGCATCTGAATGCAAGGCTGTTTCATTTTTTTTTTTTTCTTTCTGT
>NW_027970665.1:0-207 GCF_054177405.1 Leptonychotes weddellii
GTAAATGTGTGTCAAATTCTGATAGATATTACAAACCTGCCCTCTAGGGGGTTAAGACATTTTGCACTCTTACCAGCGATGAAAGGGAGGGCTAACTTCTTTACAGTGTTGATACCAAAGAGTATTTTCAAAGTTGGATGTTCGCAGGTGGTGATCATTGAGAAAGGTTTCTCATTGTAGGCAAAGATGAACATGCTCATGTGTGTT
>NW_027970666.1:0-207 GCF_054177405.1 Leptonychotes weddellii
GGGGCGCCTGGGTGGCTCAGTCGTTAAGCGTCTGCCTTCGGCTCAGGTCGTGATCCCGGGGTCCTGGGATCGAGCCCCGCATCGGGCTCCCGGCTCCGCGGGAAGCCTGCTTCTCCCTCTCTCACTTCCTCTGCTTGTGTTCCCTCTCTCACTGTGTCTCTCTCTGTCAAATAAATAAATAAATAAATCTTTAAAAAAAAAAAAAAA
>NW_027970667.1:0-1126 GCF_054177405.1 Leptonychotes weddellii
CCATTTACCATGCTAATGGACACCAAAAGAAAGCTGGGGTGGCAATCCTTATATCAGACAAATTAGATTTTAAACCAAAGACTATAATAAGAGATGAGGAAGGACACTATATCCTACTTAAAGGGTCTATCCAACAAGAAGATCTAACAATTGTAAATATCTATGCCCCTAACATGGGAGCAGCCAATTATATAAGCCAGTTAATAACAAAAGCAAAGAAACACATTGATAACAATATAATAATAGTAGGGGACTTTAACACCCCCCTCACTGAAATGTACAGATCATTTAAGCAAAAGATCAGCAAGGAAATAAAAACTTTAAATGAAACACTGGACCAAATGGACTTCACAGATATATTCAGAACATTCCATCCCAAAGCAAAAGAGTACACATTCTTCTCTAGTGCCCATGGAACATTCTCCAGAATCGATCACATCCTAGGTCACAAATCAGGCCTCAACCAGTACCAAGAGATTGGGAACATTCCCTGCATATTTTCAGACCACAGTGCTTTGAAACTAGAACTGAATCACAAGAGGAAAGTCGGAAAGAACTCAAATACATGGAGGCCAAAGAGCATCCTACTAAAGAATGAATGGGTCCATCAGGAAATTAAAGATGAATTTAAAAAATTCACAGAAACCAATGAAAAGGAAAATACAACTGTTCAAAATCTTTGGAATTCAGCAAAAGCAGTCCTAAGAGGAAAGTATATAGCAATACAAGCCCTTCTCAAGAAACAAGAAAGGTCTCAAGTACACAACGTAACCCTACACCTAAAGGAGCTGGAGAAAGAACAGCAAATAAAGCCTAAACCTAGTAGGAGAAGAGAAATAATAAAGATCAGAGCAGAAATCAATGAAATAGAAACCAAAAGAACAGAGCAACGAAACTAGCAGCTGGTTCTTTGAAAGAATTAGTAAGATTGATAAACCCCTGACCAGACTTATTAAAAAGAGAAATGACCCAAATAAATAAAATCATGAATGAAAGAGGAGAGATCACAACCAACACGAAAGAAATACAAACAATTATAAGAACATATTATAAGCAGCTATATGCCAGCAAATTAGAGAATCTGGAAGAAATGGACACATTCCTAGACACATTCCAACTACCAAAA
>NW_027970668.1:0-207 GCF_054177405.1 Leptonychotes weddellii
CTCCACTCCTTCACCCATCATCCATCTTCTACATCTGTCCATCCATCCTTCCAACTATCATCCCTCCACCCATCCACCCACCCATGCTTCCACCCATTTATCCATCTACCCATCCATCCATCCATTCTTCTACCCATCCATCTACCCACCCTTCCATCTATCATCCCTCCACCCATCCAGCCACTGACCCTTCCATCCAGCCAGCCA
>NW_027970669.1:0-207 GCF_054177405.1 Leptonychotes weddellii
AATGCCAGTTGTGCACTAGATGTCTATTTATGACATATGAAAACTGAAAATATGAAAGAAATTTATACAAATACATGTTTTGTTTTGTTTGCCTTTTGTTCTCCTTGAGGATTTTGATGGACTCCTGTTTCACATCCCTTTTGAGTCTATTTTTGTGTATGGTGTAAGGAAATGGTCCAGTTTCATTCTTCTGCATGTGGCTGCCCA
>NW_027970670.1:0-207 GCF_054177405.1 Leptonychotes weddellii
CCTTTTGCTTATGTGTACCTTCCAAGGGCGGTACAGTGATGGAGTGGACAGGGATTGGGGGCAGGTGCCACCCGAAAGACCAGCCCAGTAAGACTGTCGTGGGCTGGGGTCCGGGCTGAGGCGTGTGGGTCTTGGTCTGTGTGCTAAGGACCACACAGACGTTTCTAAGGCAGGGGGATAACACCCCAACAGTTTTAGCGGGAAACC
>NW_027970671.1:0-207 GCF_054177405.1 Leptonychotes weddellii
TGCATCACAAAGAAATATCTGCTGATTATCTATCAGTAGGGCTGTAAGCCTTTGTGCTTAATCCTCAGAGGTCAGATATGATAGAATCAAATCATGGTTCCATCTTTTTTTTTTTTTCCCTATTTTTTTTTTAATTTTTTTTTATTCTTATGTTAATCCCCATACATTACATCATTAGTTTTAGATGAAGTGTTCCATGCTTCATTG
>NW_027970672.1:0-207 GCF_054177405.1 Leptonychotes weddellii
GCTCAGCATAACACCCTCCAGTTCCATCCACATTTGTGCAAATGGCAAGATTTCATTCCTTTTTAATTGTGCCCAATTTTTAAAATACTAACAAATAATCCAACAGAAACTGTTCTTGTACAGGTCTCCATATGCAAGCATAAAGGATTTTCTTTGTGTTTCGTAGAACTAACCCATTACACTAAAGAAACATCATTGCTTGACTGT
>NW_027970673.1:0-207 GCF_054177405.1 Leptonychotes weddellii
CTCCCAGACAAATTCCTCCTCCCTACCTCTTCGGCACCTAGCCAAAGATCATCTCACCTGGTGTCAGCTTTAAAAATCATTCTTTCTTAACATATATTGCATTATTTGTTTCAGAGGTACAGATCTGAGATTCAACAGTCTTGCACAATTCACAGCGCTTACCAGAGCACATACCCTCCCCAGTGTCTATCACCCAGTCCCCCCCAG
>NW_027970674.1:0-207 GCF_054177405.1 Leptonychotes weddellii
GCAGGGGGAGTGGGAGAGGGAGAAGCAGGCTTCCCGCGGAGCAGGGAGCCTGATGCGGGGCTCGATCCCAGGACTCTGGGATCATGACCTGAGCCGAAGGCAGACGCTTAACGACTGAGCCACCCAGGCGCCCCTCCTATATGTGGAATCTTAAACAAGCTCATAGAAAGAATTGATTGGTGTTTGTCAGAGATTCCGGGGGTGGGA
>NW_027970675.1:0-207 GCF_054177405.1 Leptonychotes weddellii
CTGGTGAGGGGTATTGAGGAGGGCACGTTCTGCATGGAGCACTGGGTGTTATGCACAAACAATGAATCATGGAACACTACATCTAAAACTAATGATGTAATGTATGGGGATTAACATAAGAATAAAGAAAAAAATAAATAAATAAAATGTGGCACTCTGGAAAAGTCTTGCAGCTTGCTTGTGGGAGGGGCATGAGAAGGGGTGCAG
>NW_027970676.1:0-207 GCF_054177405.1 Leptonychotes weddellii
TGCTAATGTTGTATGACACTGATACCAAGTTCTGGGTCCTCTCTCACCTTCAGGTTAAATAATTCACTAGAAGGACTCACAGAACTCACTGAAAGCCATTACACTCATGGTTACAGTTATTACAGTGAAAGGATACAGATTAAAGACAGCAGAGGGAAGAAACACACAGGGCTGGATCCAGGAAGAGTTCCAAGTATGAGTTTCTAG
>NW_027970677.1:0-207 GCF_054177405.1 Leptonychotes weddellii
TCAAAACAAAGCTATTCTAAGCTACTCTGGAGAATTAGAATAATTATTAATCTACTTTTTATATATACCATGTGAGCAAAAATTTATACAATAAAGGTTATGGAATTAGAAAGGGTGGTCAGAAATTTATCAATAAGCCAAAAATATAAATGATATTCTCCTAGTATCTAATGCTCAAGCCTTTTTTTTTTTTTTTTTTTTAAAGAA
>NW_027970678.1:0-1126 GCF_054177405.1 Leptonychotes weddellii
GCTCTCTTGCCCTCAAATAAAATATTTAAAGAAGAAAATGAAGAAGAATGGAACTTCGTTCTGGTTAAGTATTAAATGCAATCTCCTTATTCCTCGAAATCTCGCAAAGCTGCCAGAGGTCACCCCCCCAGGACCCCCACCCCCCTCGCTGAACTGCCAAGACTTCTACTTCCTGTTCCTGTGCTGTCCTTCCCTGCCTCTCCCTGAGGTGGACCCAGCCACCCTTCCTGGGGCGGCTCCAACCCTGGGGACGATCTCCTGACCCCCGTTCACACGTGCACATGCTCGCGTGTGCACACACCTGCCCCGTGCTCTCTGAGCTCCCTGTGCATAGCCTCAGGGCATCAGGGGCCTCCAGGAGACACTGGGACCCTGTCCCCTCATAGACTCAGTTCTCTGCAGCAAGGGGCTGGGGTCCAAGCCGGCTTTTGCCAAACTGAGGCAGATTCTGTTACTCAGCAAACACCACCCACCGGGGTTTGGTTACAAGAGATAAAATCTGGAATGCAGGGGCGCCTGGGTGGTTAAGCGTCTGCCTTCGGCTTGGGTCATGATCCCGGGGTCCTGGGATCGAGTCTCACATCGGGCTCCCGGCTCAGCGGGGAGCCTGCTTCTCCCTCTGACCCTCTCCCCTCTCATGCTGTTTCTCGCTCGCTCGCTCTCTAAAAAATAGATAAATAAAATCTTAAAAAAAAAAAAATCTGGAATGCACACGTGGAGAGCCTAAAAAGGGCCCCGTAAGACCAGGAGGCCAACGTCTCCTGAAGCATGAAGGAAAGCTGAATGACCACTGCCAACGGAGGATGTTCTTGGCCTTCAGACCCCCTTCATGCTATCCCCTCAACTTCTAAAAACATTAGAAACTTCCTGTGACGAGCTCCTACAACAAAAACCCACAACAAGCTGGACTAAGGGTGGACTACGACCAGGCCAAGAGCGCCCCCTCGTGGCCGGCGGCGGAGGGCCCGATGCCCGGCCCAGCGCCGCCAGCCGCCGGCAGCAGACCCGGGGGGCAGACCCTGGACCCCGAGGGGCCGCCGCAAGCCTGGCCACTGTGAGCACGGGGACCAAAGCCAGCAACACCAACACCTCAGCACCAGGGAGAAGGAGGCCAGCTGAGGGGCCT
>NW_027970679.1:0-207 GCF_054177405.1 Leptonychotes weddellii
AACATAATAATTAAAAAAAAATTAAAAAAAATAAATAAATAAATAAAATAAATAAATCTTCTGTACTGACCTCTCTGTAACCTATGACACTGTGAGGAGTTCCCTCCTTCTTAAAAATTTCTCGCTCCTCCTCCTGCTGCTTCTAATCTCGCTCTGATCACCAGTTCTTGGTCTCCTTTCTGGATCTTCAGCCTCCTCTCCTTGACC
>NW_027970680.1:0-207 GCF_054177405.1 Leptonychotes weddellii
GTTTGCATTCTCTCTCTCTCAAATAAATAAATACCTTTTTAAAACAATTTTTTTAAAATAAACATTAGTGGAGCAGAACTTTTTTTTCCTTTGGGTTAAAAAAAATAAACTCTATAGGTAGAAGTTCTAATCTCTTGTAGTATCTCAAATGGAGCATCTTCAACCTCTCCTCATATATTAAAACTCCCATTTATGTACTTCACTTGA
>NW_027970681.1:0-207 GCF_054177405.1 Leptonychotes weddellii
AAGTCTACCTCATACACTTGTGAGAGGTCAGTGAGGTGATGATGATGAAAACAAAGTCTACCTCATACACTTGTGAGAGGTCAGTGAGGTGATGATGATGAAAACAAAGTCTACCTCATGGACCTGTAAAAAGTGAGGTGATGATGATGATGAAAAGAAAATCTATCTCATATACCTGTGAAAGGTGAGGTGATGATGAAAACAAAA
>NW_027970682.1:0-207 GCF_054177405.1 Leptonychotes weddellii
AGACAATGAATCATGGAACACTACATCAAAAACTAATGATGTAATGTATGGTGATTAACATAACATAATAAAAAAAAAAAAGAAGCCACCCATGAGGGAATAACACTGTAACAAGATGGCAAGAGCATGAAAAACAAAACTGAGGTGGAATGAAAGTGGTGGTGGGAGAAATATGGAGTCAGGGAGATTAGGAGTGTCAAGCATTAG
>NW_027970683.1:0-207 GCF_054177405.1 Leptonychotes weddellii
AAATCTCACCAACTCAATGAGCATAAGGAAAAAATATAGTAATTTTGAATATAGTTGTGTAAGGTCTTGGGTAACTTAAAAAATTACATTTTAGTTTTCTTCCCTATAAAATTACCACCACCTACCTCATAAGGTTGTCATGAGGATCAAATGAGTGCCTAGCTCAGGGGATGTGCTTCTTAAGAACTTAATTTACTTCCTTCAATG
>NW_027970684.1:0-207 GCF_054177405.1 Leptonychotes weddellii
CTGGTGAGGGGTATTAAAGAGGGCACGTTCTGCATGGAGCACTGGGTGTTATATGCAAATAATGAATCATGGAACACTACATCAAAAACTAATGATGTAACGTATGGGGATTAACATAATAAAAAAACTAATGATGTAATTATGGTGATTAACATAATAAAATGTTTTTAAAAATTTTAAAAAAAGGAATAGAAGATACCTGTGTAT
>NW_027970685.1:0-207 GCF_054177405.1 Leptonychotes weddellii
CTCGGGTGAGCCGCCTTCCCCACGTGCTCCCCTGCACTGGGGAGGAGGTGCCTCAGGGACCCCTGCCCATCTCACACCTGTGTCTCAGCAGCCGGGACCCCGAATTCTGGGAGTTGGCAAGCCTGCTTCAAGCCCAGAGAGGTCTGGGTCCGAGTCCAGCTCAGGCCCCGATGGTCCCTGTGAACACGGACTGTTCCCCTGCCTGTC
>NW_027970686.1:0-207 GCF_054177405.1 Leptonychotes weddellii
CTAGGACCCATGGGTCAAATCTGACTCACTGCCTGTTTTTATAATTAAGTTTTCCTGAAATACAGCCATGCTCATTTGTTTATGCATGATTTTCGTGCTAGAACAACAGAGTTGAATATTTGAGGAGAGACCATATGACCCACAAAGCTGAAAATATGTATTATCTGGCCCTTTACATACAAGGTTTGCCAGTCCCTAACTTAGAAG
>NW_027970687.1:0-207 GCF_054177405.1 Leptonychotes weddellii
GATTCGAGCACGGGGAGGAAAGCAAACAGATTATTTGATCTGTAAATGCTTTGTTAAACCTAAAACGAATTAGAGGAATACATGAAAATGGTTTTAAATTAAAATAAAATCCCCCGTGGATGGGAAGGGGCCGCCGGAGTGGCCACCGCTGGTCCCTCACGCACCTCACCACCGTCTCCCTGTGAGCCTGCTTGTAGGCGTCAGATG
>NW_027970688.1:0-1126 GCF_054177405.1 Leptonychotes weddellii
TGCCAGTCAGATACAGAAGCTGAGCCCTGGGCTTTTGCCAACCCAACACGGTGCCGTCTATACGCCCACAGTAACTGAGGGGCACAGGGCCTGAGGGGGGTTGCTGGGGTTGGACTTAGAGCCAGGAACTGTAGGGTTTGGAAGCAGTGGGCTCTGCTGGACCCAGTCCCTCTCTTATCTCTGACCTGCAGGTGACGCCTAGTCCTAGATGACTAGGACACGGTTCCTCCCTTCAGAGGCTGAGAGTGGATGAGATGTGGGCGCAACCTCGTGCTGGCAGAAAGTGAGGACCATCCAAGTGGCCCAAGGACAGAGGGAGCACCCCTGCTGGGTGGCCTGCAGGGTGGGGAGGTTCCAGGGAGCACAGTTGGAGGAGGGTCCAGCCCTAGAGGGGAAGTGTGTGGCAGGCTTAAGGCCTGGGGAACAAAGGTGTATGCTTGAAGTTTTCGATTTATCCCTGAAAAAGGTGGAAAATAGGATTAGAAAGAGAGGTTGGGCTTGGATATTAAAGGCTCTGACTGGTAGGCCTGGGGCCCAGTGCAGATCTGTGCACACTGGAGTGCATGGATGGGCTGGAGGGGAGGAAGTAGGACGCGAGACAGGGTGCAGCCTGGAGGTGACTGTAGGGTCTGGAGTGGAGGGTCTCACCTCCCTTGGGGGTGAGACTATACAAGACAGCAGCGGAATCAAGACAGACGACCTGCACCCAACAACTTCCCATTCCGTACCATGACGCTGGGCCCAAGGGAGGCCAGACTGCAGGAGCCAGAACTGGCCGTGCTGGGGAGGGGGTGTGGCTGCAAGGTCTCATCAGTCAGCGGGTGCGAAGCACCGATTGGGAGCCGAAGAGCGGAGGGTGCACGCCTGGTCTCTGGCTGTCTGCAGAGGGGCAGGGAGGGAAAAAGCGTGAGCAAGAGGCTGAGGAAGGAGCTGTCTGGGAAGTGGGAGAGAGCCTGGGCCCTGCCAGAGACACTGTGGGCACAGGAGGACAGTGACATGGGGGAGGAGTGGTCAGCAGGTGGCCTGGTGGCCTGAGAGTGAGGTCAGAAAAGTGAGGCAAGGGGGCGGGGTGCAGGCCCATGTCCCCCTAAAGGATGATTTGTTCTAGGCAGCGTTTCCTGGAGGG
>NW_027970689.1:0-207 GCF_054177405.1 Leptonychotes weddellii
CACCTAGAACTGTGCCTGGCACGTAGTGGTTTCTGAATAATTAGTTTTTATTTTTTTATTTATTTTTTATTTTTTATTTTATTTTTTTATTCTTATGTTAATCCCCATACATTACATCATTAGTTTTAGATGAAGTGTTCCATGATTCATTGTTTGTGCATAACACCCAGTGCTCCATGCAGAATGTGCCCTCCTCAATCCCCACCA
>NW_027970690.1:0-207 GCF_054177405.1 Leptonychotes weddellii
TCTGTCCCAATGAAATCAGATTACGTGCAAGCAGGGGCCACCACGAAGAGGACACGCCGTTCCCAGAGTTCAGGGTAGGGCCTCAGACTGTGTGCGA
This sequence comes from Leptonychotes weddellii, assembly GCF_054177405.1. NCBI lineage: Eukaryota > Metazoa > Chordata > Mammalia > Carnivora > Phocidae > Leptonychotes > Leptonychotes weddellii. The sequence goes on from NW_027970690.1 coordinate 98, forward strand.
AACCGGCGGGTCCTGCTGCATACAGGCAGGTTGGGCACCAGGGGACCGAATGGCATTTGCTGAGCACCTACTCTGTGCCAAGGGTCACCCCCCACTTATATCCGTCGTGG
>NW_027970691.1:0-207 GCF_054177405.1 Leptonychotes weddellii
GTTTCCCCAGTGGCTGTCAGAGATGTAAGGATTTGAAAGAGCAAACCAAACACCTTGCCTTTGGCCTTGACTTTGTGTTACAACTCTACGGGCTTCACTGTGTCAACAGTTTAGTATAAAGAGCCCGAGCGGTAGCAAATGCTCAGCCAGGGTAGCAATGGTGCTGAAATGCCCGAGCTGGGATGCACGGCGTCTGACATGCTGAAC
>NW_027970692.1:0-207 GCF_054177405.1 Leptonychotes weddellii
CCAGATCATTACCCTAGTCACCAGGAAGAAAGGGATTATCTTTTCATCATACTTGGGAGCCTCACATGAGACTCTACGTCAGATTCCATTTTCACTCATTATCCCACCAGACTGTTTATCTCAGTCTTAGGATACTGCAACTGCCTTCCAGTCTCTTGGAATTCTTAGCCATTGTGTATGCTGATACCAGATTAATCTTTACAAAAT
>NW_027970693.1:0-207 GCF_054177405.1 Leptonychotes weddellii
TATATATTAACTAACTTGATTTAAATAAAACCTTGAAATTAATTTGATTAATAATAAATAGACAAACTACAGTGTCTTACACAAACAAACAAACAAAAAAAACCAAATAAGAAAATGCATAGTGGGGGGCGGAGCAAGATGGCGGAGGAGTAGGAGACCTGGATTTCGTCTCCTCTCAGGAATTCAGCTGGATAGGGATTGAACCAT
>NW_027970694.1:0-207 GCF_054177405.1 Leptonychotes weddellii
TTATGCACAAACAATGAATCATGGAACACTACATCTAAAACTAATGATGTAATGTATGGGGATTAACATAAGAATAAAAAATAAAAAAAAAATACTTATTTTCATCCAGGGTTATTTTTATTTCAGGGTCATTGAGTTATGATGTACATAAAATAAATTTTAGTCTGCTTAAATATACAGTTCATTGATTTTTAACAACTTCCATTA
>NW_027970695.1:0-207 GCF_054177405.1 Leptonychotes weddellii
GACCAGATCTAGACTTAGTGGCTGCTTCCTGGGGAGTCAGGTTCCAAGCTGGCTGGGGGCATTGGGGATTGAGGCAAATGCCCACAGACTCCAGGTATCCAAACATGGGCAGCTGTCTGAAACAGAGGCTGTACAGAAGCAGCAGCCCCAGGCACCACCAGGGGATCCAGGCACTGTATCCCTGAGAAGGTTCCCCTGCACAAGTTG
>NW_027970696.1:0-207 GCF_054177405.1 Leptonychotes weddellii
TTGCTGTGAAATGGCCAATCCTTTGGAGCCTGGGCACCAGAACTAAGAGGGGATGTGCACCCAAAAAGCCCAGGAGATTATAAATATTAACAATGGGGCCTGGATGCCTCAAGAAGGTCTAGCTACTCTGAGATAACTTGGCTCTCTGAGTTCATGGGTCATCAAAATGGTCAAAACTCAATGATCCAGTACCTGCAAAAAGAGGAA
>NW_027970697.1:0-207 GCF_054177405.1 Leptonychotes weddellii
GGTCATCTCAGTCGGCTGCAGTCAGCTTCTGTCCTGTTCTCAGGATGCTCCCCCCAAGACTCCAACATAGCCTGACCCCCAGGAAAAAGAGGCCAGGGCAGCACATTTCACCCTCTGAGTTTGTCATCCAGATATAGCCCTTCAAAATTCACGGTCCTAGCATCCCTTCAGTACGTTAGGAATGTCTGAAAGGCTGCCCACCAGCTT
>NW_027970698.1:0-207 GCF_054177405.1 Leptonychotes weddellii
AAAAAAAAAATACTTGCTAGGGGTGCTACCAATATCAGCCACTTAGCATCACAGAAAAGGTCAGCACATTTGGAACACGGGTCTTTTTTAAAAGAAAATAATTAAGAATAATAATTAACTAATATTAATTAATTAATATTAATTAACTGATAATTAACCTCACACAGGTCCCCTGTGTTGTCACCGCTGCTCAAAAGCCCTTACTTT
>NW_027970699.1:0-1126 GCF_054177405.1 Leptonychotes weddellii
TGAGATTCAGGATATCCTTTCAAGAGGCACATGATGTTGGCTTGTCCCACAACTGGTGATGTTAATTATGATCACTCTAAGGTTTTATGCTCTAGGTTGGTCCATTGTGCCATTACCAGTTTTCTGTGTAATTAGTAATTTGTGGAGAGAGATTTGGAAGCTACGTGAAAGCCCTTTCCCTCATCAGATTTTCCCCCTGTGAGTTGGTGACTTCTTTGCAGAATTATTACTTTTCCATTGATGATTCTTTGCTGAGTTATTACTTGATGGCTGCCAAATGGTTCTAGCTCCATCATTCCTTCCGTGTTTATGAGTTTCTGTTTTGTAAGGCGGAGTTTTCCTTTCTCCTCCATTTGTTTGTTTATTCACATCAGCATAGATTTATAAGATGCTTGTTTTATTTTATGAGTATTCTGTTGCTGTTGCTTATTTTGATGCTCAAATTGGATCCGTTTCCACGCTCTCCAGAAAGTTCCTGTGGTTTGGTTTTGTTTATAAATTTACATAACAAAATTTACCATTGTAACCATTTTTAAGTGTATAGTTCAGTGCCATTAAGCACATTCATGTTGTTGTGCAACTATCACCCTGTCCATCTGCTGAAGTTTTTCATCATCCCAGACTGAAACTCTGTGCTCATTCAACAGGAGCTCCCCATTTCCCCCTTCCCTAATTCCTGGTAACCACTGTTCCATTTTTCTTCGTGAACTTTGACTTTGCTAGGTACCTCATGTCAGTGGAATCATACAATGTTTGTCCCTTTGTGTCTGGTTTATTTTACTCAGCATAGTATTTTCCAAGTTCATCCGTGTTGTAGCATGGGTCTGAATTGCATTCCTTTTTAGGACTGACGAGTATTCTGTTGTATATACCACCACGTTTTGTTTAGCCATTCATTTGTTGGTGGACACTTGGGTAGCTTCCAGCGTTTGGCTACCATGAATACTGCTGCTATGAACCTGGGTGTACAGGTACCTGTTCGAGTCCCTGCTTTTGGTACTTTTGGGTGCCTACCTAGAATTGGAATTGCTGGATCATACAGTAATGCCGTGTTTCATTCTTGGGTATATTTGGGGACAAATCTGTAATATTTTCCCTTAGATGTGTACTGAGCGTATTATATTCA
>NW_027970700.1:0-207 GCF_054177405.1 Leptonychotes weddellii
AAATGTTTATGATGTAAATATGGCATTTTTTCATGGCTTCCCACTATTAGTAACTTTTTAAACTAGGCAACTAACTCTAGGTTTCAACAGCGTAGGACAAGAGAGTTTTTACATTACTTGAGAACACCTTTCAAAACTAGGAATTACATTCCCATTACATGCATGTTGAGAATACCAAAGGAGGTGAAATATCGAGAACAGTCCTTT
>NW_027970701.1:0-207 GCF_054177405.1 Leptonychotes weddellii
GCTCCCCGCTGAGCTTGTTCGGCTCCAGAGACCAGCCATGATCTCTCCCCATACCCGCAGCAAGAAGCCACCTGCGTTTTTAAGAGGCAGATGCCCCCCAAGAAACTGCAAACCGGGAAAACAGTCCTCATTCTGTGCAGTAGCTCTGTTCTAGAAAGTCTGCGTGGACACTGAGCTAGCAAATACCGAGCCCTCGCTCGCCCAGCC
>NW_027970702.1:0-207 GCF_054177405.1 Leptonychotes weddellii
GGTGTTATACTGGGTGTTAAAACAATGGATTGTGGATCACCACATCAAAAACTAATGATGTATTGTATGGTGACTAACATAACATAATAAAATTAAATTTAAAAAAATAAAAAATAAAATATGCAGAGTTAAAAAAGAAATGCAAACAAAAATGTAAAAACAAAATAGTATAAAAGGACCTCTTTCAAAAAGAATCAGAAATTCCAT
>NW_027970703.1:0-207 GCF_054177405.1 Leptonychotes weddellii
CTGCTCAATGGGGAGTCTGTTTCTCCCTCTCCCTCTGCCTGCTGCTCCCCCAGCTTGTGCTCTCTCTCTCTCTCTGTCAAATAAATAAATAAAATCTTTAAAAAAAAATCAAAAGTGCATACAATCCTCATAAACAACTGTTAGGTACTCTGTAATTTTGTAAAATTACCTATTATGGGAATTCTTGGATTTTTTTTTTTAATTAAA
>NW_027970704.1:0-207 GCF_054177405.1 Leptonychotes weddellii
GGTGTTAAACTGGGTGTTAAAACAATGGATTGTGGATCACCACATCAAAAACTAATGATGTATTGTATGGTGACTAACATAACATAATAAAATTAAATTTAAAAAAATAAAAAATAAAATATGCAGAGTTAAAAAAGAAATGCAAACAAAAATGTAAAAACAAAATAGTATAAAAGGACCTCTTTCAAAAAGAATCAGAAATTCCAT
>NW_027970705.1:0-207 GCF_054177405.1 Leptonychotes weddellii
CCCTGTGATCCCCCATGAAGAACACACCTGCCCAGATGCACATGAGCCCCCCGCGGCCCTGCGTTAAAGGGAATGGCACGGGGCATGTGGACCACCTCGGAGACAGCAGAAGGAGAAGGGGATGCCAGGTGCAGGGACACACGGACACACTTACGGACTGACAGGGTCACTGACTGGGACATGATGGAATTTCAGGACCCGGACACG
>NW_027970706.1:0-207 GCF_054177405.1 Leptonychotes weddellii
TCCTAGGTGAACAAACCTTCAAAAAGCAAGAAATGGATACAGGATCTAGTTACAATGTAGCTGTAAAGTGCTGCCTTGTCTTTGCCCCCTGCTCAAAATAAAGCTGTTACCTTTCTAGCCCTGTCCGCCATGGTGCTTAGCAGCCAGGGATGCATGGTCTCAGACATGTTTACCAAGTAAAACACTGACTTGAGGGGCGCCTGGGTG
>NW_027970707.1:0-207 GCF_054177405.1 Leptonychotes weddellii
AGCTGGATAGGGATCAAACCATTCTGAACACCTACAAACTCAACAGGAGATCGAAGAAAAGAATAGCAACAACTCTCTCATCAGAAAAGCGACCACTTTCTGGAAGGTAGGACGTGCGGAGAAGTGAATCCGAGGCGATATTCGGGAGGATAGACGGCGGGGGAGGGGCCTCCGTCGGCCGCTTCTGGCAAGTGATAGAACCACGGA
>NW_027970708.1:0-207 GCF_054177405.1 Leptonychotes weddellii
CTCCCCCGTGCGCACACGGGGTCGTTCCACCTTGTGACCCTCAGGGCGCCGGGCCGGCCTGCTCTGCTGCCCTGGGACCACGTGGCCTGGGGGGCGGTGGCACCACGCCGTCTGTGGCCCCGGCAGCCTTGCCGCTCTCAGACCGCGTGCGGACACCTCCTGCCCGCCGCGCGCTCCTCGCCGCGCGCTCCTCGCCGCGCGCTCCTC
>NW_027970709.1:0-207 GCF_054177405.1 Leptonychotes weddellii
TAAGAATAAAAAAAAAAAAAGAAAAAAGAAAGAAAAGTCATCCCTGAAATGCACAGTGAAGGGTTTTAGAAAGAATTGGTTTGCCTGCAGAGACAAGGGAGCAATGCAATTTAGTCCCTGTGTAAAAAGTGTCAGCCAGAGGGAATGATGGGGTGTCTTTGAGCAGTCCCAGCAAATTGAACAAAGAATGCGAAACAGACTATGTTG
>NW_027970710.1:0-1126 GCF_054177405.1 Leptonychotes weddellii
CATCGCCTTGGTTCAGGTTCCCTGAGTCCTCAACATCCTTTGTTCATTTCTGGAACACTGGCCACACCTCTGTAAGTAGTGCCACTTTGGGTAAATTTTATCTCCTGCTGGGATCTTAGTTATTGTGCCATCATCTAGTTTATTTTTCATACACTAGCTAGAATGCTCCTTTTAAGATAGAGTTACTCTCTACTTTTGAATACATTTGAATATCTCCATAATAAAAAATAAGAAAAAAAATGGAGTATATGTTTTCTCTGCTCAAAAGCCTGCAGTGACTTTCCGTAGTTAGCATAAAAGCTAAACTCCCTCCGACCATCTAAGCCTCGCATTATCTATCTCCTGAATACTTCTGACCTCATCGTCCACACCCCTGTCACCCTGTCCAAAGAACTCTATCTACCTTGGCCTCTTTGCTGTTCCTTCTTGCTGGAACACTCTTTTGCCTCATATCTATTTGGTTTTTCCCACATTTCTTTTATGTCTCTGCTCAAAGTCACTTTTTCATAAAGGACTTTCCTGGACACCCTACCTAAATTGGCAACCCCAAACACTCTCTCACCTTGACTTATTTCCTTAAATTCATAATTATGTTAACCATCTGAATTATAATGAATGCGTGGTTTGTTTGATGCCTGTTGCCTGCTCTCCGCCTTGTCCTCCCCTTCCTGCTAAAATGTGAGCTGCATTAGAGTAAAGGGCGGTCTGTTTGATTCAATGCTAAACACACAGGGCATACTCCCGGCACACAGGGGGCACTTAGAAAGTCTCTATGAAATGAATGAGTGAGTGAATGAATAAATAAATGAAGAAATTTCTAGACTGATTTTCACCAAATGACTGATTCTGGTATTTTTAATGGTAGCATTTTGAATTTCTATTGTTTTCCCTGTTGTATGTGTGTATGATTTGCCTTTTAATCAATAGAACATATCTATAAAATGAATCTGTATTTTAAAAAATTCATTCCGGAGGCATTGTGAAGAATGGATATAGGTGGGGAAAGATGTCACTAGAGTTGGGCGATTACTATTGAGTCCATTGCAAAAAAAAAAAAAGAATGATAAGGGCTAATCTAAAGGTATTGATAATACACATGGAAAGAAGAGGTTTTTTTTTTTTTTTT
>NW_027970711.1:0-207 GCF_054177405.1 Leptonychotes weddellii
TCTCAAAGTCAGCTACAACCAAGGAAAAATATTTATTTCTGAGGTCCTGAAAGGGGGTTGTCTTTGTCTTATTGGGCTGTCACACAAAGATGGAATGGCTTAAATAAGAGAAAGCTATTTTCCCACAGTTCCAGAGGCTGCAAGTCCAAAATTAGGGGTATTGGCATGGTTGGTTCTAGTGAGAGCTCTCTTCTTGGCTCTGGAGAG
>NW_027970712.1:0-207 GCF_054177405.1 Leptonychotes weddellii
TAATTGCCTTCCCTCATATACGACCACCATTAATAGTTTAAGGTATAACCTTCCAGATTCTTCTGTGTGTTTGCTACCACATATACACATTGATACACATTTACTTTACAAAAATTGGGTTTACTGCCGTAGAGCCTGCTAAAGCTTGTATTTTTACCTGTGTATTTCAGAGACCTCATCCCATGGAGCAGATGTATATTGTCTTCT
>NW_027970713.1:0-207 GCF_054177405.1 Leptonychotes weddellii
CTGATGGGTCCCAGGATGGACCTCTCCCCTGAATTCCGACTTATGTGTCCAACTCTACTCAACATCTTCTTTTGGCATCTAATGGGCATCTCAAATTCAAAACATCCAAAACTGGGGTGCCTGGCTGGCTCAGTGTATAGAGCGTACAACTCTTGATCTCAGGATCGTGAGTTTGAGCCCCACATTGGGAGTAGAAATTATTTTTTA
>NW_027970714.1:0-207 GCF_054177405.1 Leptonychotes weddellii
CTGATGGCTCCCAGGATGGACCTCTCCCCTGAATTCCGACTTATGTGTCCAACTCTACTCAACATCTTCTTTTGGCATCTAATGGGCATCTCAAATTCAAAACATCCAAAACTGGGGTGCCTGGCTGGCTCAGTGTATAGAGCGTACAACTCTTGATCTCAGGATCGTGAGTTTGAGCCCCACATTGGGAGTAGAAATTATTTTTTA
>NW_027970715.1:0-207 GCF_054177405.1 Leptonychotes weddellii
CTTTCTTAGATCTCCTGTTGATTTTGTAGGTGTTCAGAATGGTTTGATCCCTATCCAGCTGAATTCCTGAGACCAGATGAAATCCAGGTCTCCTAATCCTCCACCATCTTGCTCCGCCCCCCCCCCCAAGCCCCAATTCATATAATACTTTGTTTCTCTGCAGTAAATTCTTTACCTACTTTTTTTTCTATTGAGATACAATTCACT
>NW_027970716.1:0-207 GCF_054177405.1 Leptonychotes weddellii
TTCAGTTCGTCATGTGTCCCATTAGAAATAAAGGTGCAATAAACATCAGTCTTTGTATACATTTCATTATTTCTTTATTCCAAAAAGTAAAAATGTGTAACAAAGGAAGTAAACATGTTTAAGGCTTTCAACATACAAAAAAAAGGCTGCCTCCAGGATGAATTAAAAATGTTACCTATAAATTTGTATGTGGTAATACGCTTAATC
>NW_027970717.1:0-207 GCF_054177405.1 Leptonychotes weddellii
CAGGTAGTAAAAAAAAAAAAACTACACACACACTCACTCACACACACACAGAAATATTTGATTTTTCCTCAAGGATCAGGCAATCTACTTAGAAATATAAGACACAAACTAAAGCAGCCAGAGAACAAGTCCATGTACTATCTAAAAAATGTGATGGTTAATTAATCAGGCTTGAGTGGGAAATTTTTTAGTTCTTTCCGTCAATCC
>NW_027970718.1:0-207 GCF_054177405.1 Leptonychotes weddellii
GGGATCAAACCATTCTGAACACCTACAAACTCAACAGGAGATCGAAGAAAGGAATAGCAACAACTCTCTGAACAGAAAAGCGACCACTTTCTGGAAGGTAGGACGTGCGGAGAAGTGAATCCGAGGCGATATTCGGGAGGATAGACGGCGGGGGAGGGGCCTCCGTCGGCCGCTTCTGGCAAGTGATAGAACCGCGGAGCACAAAAT
>NW_027970719.1:0-207 GCF_054177405.1 Leptonychotes weddellii
TAATTGCATTCCCTCATATACGACCACCATTAATAGTTTAAGGTATAACCTTCCAGATTCTTCTGTGTGTTTGCTACCACATATACACATTGATACACATTTACTTTACAAAAATTGGGTTTACTGCCGTAGAGCCTGCTAAAGCTTGTATTTTTACCTGTGTATTTCAGAGACCTCATCCCATGGAGCAGATGTATATAGTCTTCT
>NW_027970720.1:0-207 GCF_054177405.1 Leptonychotes weddellii
GGCCCTCCGCATCAGGGAGAGGCCTGAGTCTAGAAAGAGGAGCCCCGGAGCATGAAAGGTGAGCTGCAGAGTGTGAAAGCAGGGGTAAGAGCTGGAGGAAAAGCAGGCGGGGGAAGGTGCTAGAGGGTGTTGGGGAGGGAGGGGGGAGGTCACAGTTGTAAAGGGGGCTCAGGGAAGGCCAGTCAGAGCAGGTGACACTGGAGCAGA
>NW_027970721.1:0-12335 GCF_054177405.1 Leptonychotes weddellii
CTCGAATTCTGCCCTCGTGATCCAGTAGTTGTTTCTCTCTCTTTTTCTCAGCTTCTTTATTTTCCATTATTTGGTCTTCTGTATCACTGATTCTCTCTTCTGCCTCATTTATCCTAGCAGTTAGAGCCCCCATTTTTGGTTGCACCTCATTAATAGCCTTTTTGATTTTGACTTGGTTAGATTTTAGCCACGGATCATGGTTTATGGCAACTCCGAGCTGAGAGCCCACTCCTCAGCTCTGTCTCTGCAGCCAGCTTCCCCGCTCTGATACCTGGGAGCTCTGCTGCACTCAGGCACCCCGGTCTTTCTGTGACCCCGAGGGTCCTGAGACCACACTGTCCCGCAAGGGTTCCAACCCCCTGCTTAGCCACTGGAGTGACATCCCTCAGTGGAGCTGTCTTCTAAAAGTTCCAATTTTGTGCTCTGCGGCTCTATCACTTGCCAGAAGCGGCTGACGGAGGCCCCTCCCCCGTGGTCTATCCTCCCGAATATCGCCTCGGATTCACTTCTCCGCACATCCTACCCTCCAGAAAGTGGTTGGTTTTCTGTTCAGAGAGTTGTTGCTATTCTTTTCTTTGATCTCCTGTTGAGTTTGTAGGTGTTCAGAATGGTTTGATCCCTATCTGGCTGAATTCCTGAGACCAGATGAAATCCAGGTCTGCTACTCCTCCGCCATCTTGCTCCGTCCCCAGCTGAAATTCCTCTAAATAAACTAGATCCATTATGGAAAGGAGCATCATCACAGTTGGGCTTATTGAAAGAATAACAATGTGACCAATTAGTAACAGGCCAATGTCTGGTTTGACTCAGAGGGAATCAAGTTTTCTTTGATATAAACAATTGTTCACTGATCTGTATAGAATCTTACCTAAAAAGCTATTGTGTTTTCAAGTTTGTGGTGAGAATCCTGCTTATTATACTTGCAAGTCCTAGGAAGAGTAAACTATTTGAAGGGTCTTTCAGGCACTTGGGAGATTTCCTAAAACCACTTATATATACATGCATTGGCAAAGAGAAGTAATAAAGTCTTTGTCACATTACCTTATAAAATAACACATCAAAAATGAAATTAATCAAAATTAAGCTAGTTTCCAAATTTAGGGAGTAGATTTTGCCACACTTGGTGGAAATTCAGACTAGACTGATTGCATGCCATGAGATAATAATGTCTCGCTACCTCCTGCCCAGCTCAGAGATCTTATTCCTTGATCCCATTCTATAGGAGGGACAATTCATGTTTTCCTGCATTGTGCTTATGAACAGTCATGATGAATATCAAATATGTTTTCGCTGAACAAGTAAGCTGAAACATCAAAATATTTCCCAAAGCGACTAGAACTAAGTTGACATTTTAGATTACTTCCTCATACTTTTCATAATTTAATCCTGTTTCTTCTTGAGGGAAGCTTATAGAGTAGCACATCATAATCTGTCAGAAGTTTATATGGAAACTAGATTTAGAATTTAATTCAATTCAATAAACCCTGGCTCCTTCCAACCAGCCTCTGAAAGACAAAATAAAGTAACAAAATAAGGTAACAACTCTACCATGGTTTAGACTTGTACTTAACACCTAAAGAGTTGGAGACAGTGAAGATTAAAAGTCACATCCTTGTGTTCATGCACTTTGTTGGGAGACACTGATGTTTTCACAAACTTCCTGAAATCTGAAAAAAGACGTATTTATCAATTAATACTTTATCAAATATTAACTTTTGTTTTATAAATTACTCCATGACACTCTAACATCACTCCTTCAAATCCTAAATTATGGATCTTTATAATCTGCGTGAGGGCATATTCAACTATTACAGGATATCATATTCACTATACAAATGGAGTATGTAATCGCAGATTACTTTTAAACAAGGGCAAGAATCCTGCTGGTGGTTAAGACATAAAAACTTGCTAAATGTCACAAGTAGTGAAATTGTTCTCATTTATATAGCAGGTTGTTCAGGAGGGTTAGTCTCTTTGTTACCTGATTAGAGCCTTCAAATGTCACAGAATGCCTGGGTCTTCCAATCCTGGCAAAGGCTTAAGAATGATGGAAACAAAATTATATGTAGTCAAGTTCTGAACTGTACCAATGCATCAGTACCAAGACCCTTTTTGTCTGGTAGCAAGCATGTCTTAGTGATTTCAGTGGATTTCTAAGAGTGGAATGAAAACCTGTGCTTTCCCCTAGGGGAAGTGGCTTTCAACTTTGAAAGTTCTGCAACTAAATATATATGAATTAAAATGGATATTAACCGGTACTATGCTGGTTCCTAAGTACTTGTCAAGAAGAAAGTTTATAGTAAGTTGCAAAAAGTTAAAAAAAAAAATCAAATAACCAAACAAAAACACGTGAATGTTTCAGGGATTTACCCTTTTGTTTTTTAGATTTCAATAATTCCTCCATACTCCGTCTGAGCCCAGGTCACATTTCTGCTGCTTTGTGTCTCTCCTTAATGTATGGCAGTAATTTCTAAGACTTCTTGCCATGTGAGGAGTGGGACATTTGCTATCTTAGCCACCACATTCTTGGAGTGGACATGGAGCCTTAGGTAGTCATATAAGAAGGAAAAAGAAATAGTGAGCTGCCATTTGGGGTTTCAAAACCCATGTTTCACTTACTAAACATGGTACTGACAACGAAGAAAATAATGGAAAATGGTTCTGGTATTCTGGGTATACACACACACACACACACATAATAAGTTTTACCCTCTATTTTATATCTAGATTTTTTTTAATCAGGAGAATCAACATAAGGCAACACTTTACAGAGAAGAAGCTATGAAGTCCAGTTTCTGGTACAAACCAACTTTATATACTGGTTCCCAATCTGGATCTCAGGGAGACTTAGGGAAATCATAAGGGTAAGTCCTTACGAAATACGTTTACATGAGCAATGAGGGACTCCTATGAAAACGCAGCCTGAGATTAAAAAGAGAGAGTTCACTAAGCATGACCCAGGAAGGAAGGCTGAGTTGTGACAGGGAAGAATTTTGAGAACAGTACCATGACCTTTCTATGTTCTTGCGCTGAATGAGCTCCGGGTTTGAGGGAGAGGGGGCTGACATTCATTTCTGCAAGCACAGTTTCAGTAAACTCTGTGAAATGCGGAGTCACCTCTAACAGTGCTTTGTGATCCTTCTAACAGGGTTAACACCAGTGGGAGAGGCTTTCACTCCTCTCTCTCCTTCTCACACTTTTCTTTAAGCGTCACGCCCCTTAGCAGCTCCAGATGCTTCAGTGAACTGGCACGGATGCCTGCCGAGCAAGTCACAGAAGCCATTCCAGGAAGAACGGCGAAGCTAAAGCAACGCTGGCTATTACTGTTAATGTGACTTCATGTGTACAAAGAGCCCATGTACCCTCCTTAAATTGAGGTGGCACGTTTTTTCCAGGTCCCAGTCCTGCTTTTCATCATGTGTACATACATACATACATATGCAAAAGGACATTGTTTTAAAGTCTCAGAGGTCTAATACGGCCTAGATTATTTTTCAGGTTAGGTTATTTTTCAGGTTAGGTTCCTTAGAAGTAGAGCCTGAGATAGGGATTCTTATGCCATTGAATCATTGAGAAAGTGCTCTCAGGAGAAAACCAGAAGAGAGTAAGTGAAGCAGGTAAAGACAAGGGAAGGAAGTAGATAAAGAGATATGAGTCCAGCTCAGCAGTTTTCAAAATGTAGTTCCCGGATGGAGAGCATCAACGTTTTGTGAGAACCTGCTAAAATGCAGATTCTCGAGCCCAGATCTACTGAATCGGAAACTGTGGGTGCGGGATCCGGTAATCGGTGTTTTCACAAGCCCTGCTAGGGATTCCTTTACACACAACAACGTGGCCATCACTGATCCAACTGAAATCTAGCTTCCATCTGATTGTACAGAGACCCTGGAGCCTGAAAGGCACTGCAGACTCGTCCCTCTTTCAGGCAATGGGGGCAGTGTTTGTGTCCCCTCTGAGCTAGTATTGGTTGCAGACGTCCCCTTGGGAGAAGCGCAAAGCTTCCGGGGCCTTTCTCCAGGAGGTGACTAGGATGCACGGACCTTTCTCAAAGGAAGTATGTGGCTGTGGAAATTTGGCAGCCAACATTTTTAGCAACTGGAGATGGACCCATCACTGTGGTGAAGAGCATCTAGCTGGGCACCAAAAGCATCTAGTACAATCATATGTTTTGCCAAATGGAGTTTTGTGTGGATAGAAGAGGTTTTGTCACAATTCGAGATCTAGAGCTCTAGGAGGTCCTCCAGGCATCAAAGACTCTAACTCTGGTGCCCATTACTTCCTCATTTCATCCTCCTTTCCAACCAGCATTCTGACCCCTAATTCAAAGTGACATTTTAAGCCTAGAACATGGTGGACCCCCAAGGGAAGATTATAGAATAAAAACTTCATTAGAATAATAGACTCGTCACTCCTTTAAACACCTTATTCAGTAAATATTTATTAGGTGCTATCTGTGTGCTGGGGGGTGGGGAATTCTCTCTTTAGAGTTTTTTAGGAGAAGACAGAGAAGAGGGATTGAAAATGGACAACAGCAGTTCCCAGCAACCTGAAGGAGGCCTTCTGAGGAAGTACACCGAAGGAGGAACTTCCAGGGATTGGTCACATGTCTGAAGGGAGAAGACTGGTGGTGTAAGAGGACATGAATCCAGTACAGGACCCAAAGTTGGGGGTTGTCATGAAAAAGAAAGCCACAGCAATGAAAGAGACCTATGCCCTGACCTCAGGCTCTGTCCTGTTGCTGGGTATTTCTCGTGATTTCTTCTTCATCTGCTTTGCTCAATCATGATACCTGTTGCATGGCAACTCCAAAAGGGAATTAACATGTGGATCTCAGTCATCCTTGACCTGACCTTGCAGCTGCTAGGTCAGTATATATTTCAAGGCCTGTGTCCTAATGGAAACCTCCGCTGAGAAAAGCATGTATCTTCTCAGAACCATATATTTTGGTCTTTTATTGTTTTTAACTCTGCACTTTGATGTTTATTAACCTTGGATGTCTACCAAGTTCGCAGGCTTTTTAAAATCCAGGAAGATTCTTATATGTACACTGTGATTATATTCCCTTTAGAATCTATCACAGTGCTGGAAATATGTATATAATCTAAAAAACTTGCTAAATTGATTTCTTTGATGCTATCAGGAGTTTTTCTTTCTTTCTTTTTTTTTTTAAAGATTTTATTTATTTATTTGAGAGAGAGAGACAGCGAGAGAGAGAACACAAGCAGGGGGAGTGGGAGAGGGAGAAGCAGGCTTCCCGCGGAGCAGGGAGCCCGATGCAGGGCTTGATTCCCAGGACCCTGAGCCACCCAGGTGCCCCTATCAGGAGTTTTTCCACTTCTCTGCTTAAAACAGAAATAACCACACTGAAGTAACATATAAATATAAATCAACTTCAACAAGTACAAATAATAAAAATCTGAAGGATACTACCTTCTATTCTCCAAGCACACACAAAAACAATGTTTTAACACTTACGTGAGTCTTTGAGCCTTTTATCTCTGACACCATCCTTATATTTTAACACAGTGCATTTTTCTTTCTCAGTTTCCCACTGCTGCTGTATTGTACAATGCTTAGGAAATTCATCGGCCACACATCAATTGTTACCCTAAAAGTTTGCATCCAACATTCATTTAGTTCAGGTACACATAAACATAAACACATCAAAAATTATTATCTGAACTGTCCAAACAATGAGAGTGCATCTAACACTGTGCTGAAAATTTGCTGAATAGAAGTGCTGAACTTGGTCCAAGCACCAAGAGGTCCACAAGCCAGCTGAAGCTTTGCATCATCTCAGGCCTCATCAGGCAGAGCTGATAAATGGCTTTTCTTGTTTAAGAGGAGGATGCTGGAGGGTAGTGTTGGTTTCAGACAATTGAAATGCAATGACTGTCACAAATCACCAAAGGCCAGTGGTGCCACTCTGTTAGCGCTGAGATCGAAAAGGCCAAGTCTTGATATGCTGCTTTGAGACCCAACAATTTATACAGAAGCCACTTCTTTTTTTATCTTGAGGTTCTTCCATCTTTTTAAAGAAAAAGAAAATAAAAAAAATTTTTTTTAAAAGATTGTATTTATTTATTTGACAGAGAGACACAGTGAGAGAGGGAATACAAGCAGGGGGAGTGGGAGAGGCAGAAGCAGGCCTCCCGCGGAGCAGGGAGCCCGATCTGGGGCTCGATCCCAGGACCCTGGGATCATGACCCGAGCCGAAGGCAGACGCCCAACGACTGAGCCACCCAGGCACCCCGAAAATAAAATTTTTTAATACAAGCTCAAGTATATGGTGTTTTCACAAAGTTGATTCCTCACTTCTTTATTTCAAAGAGCAAATGAAACTAAGACTCTGTTCTGACATAGCATAAAAGAGATGTCTTCTCTTCAGTGAAAATCACATCAGCTCCAAAGCAGACAAGGGAATCATCCAGCTAGCAGACAACATGGGATCTTCAAGAAAGGAGAACATTAAAAAGTGTATTTTATTGCTATATTCAGCTTATTACTTCTTATGTGGATTGGAGCCAGCCTGAAGGCAGGAACTATGTCCAGGACTTCTGTAAATTCTCATGCAATACCATATATTAATAATTTCAGTGCTAAGTTAATACTTGAATTGTTTGATTTATTAATTAATTCTATGGGTTTGAACTTGTTGGCTTATTTCTTGCTTTATTTTTTCCCCCTTTAATAGGTAGATGCTTCAAATATGATTTCAATCATAGTAATTTATTATATCTTATATCACATCTACAATTCCATTCAATGATAAGTCTAGCATTCAGCTGGTGCCCAGACCCCTTGTGATGAATTTTGTGTGTAGAAGTTTTAACATCTTTACTTTTAGGACCTTTATAGATCAAATTACTTAAAATCCTGTGAAGATAAGCTTTACTAGTGTATTTACACATCTTAGAAGCCCCTTTTTCTTTCAAGCTAATACCTGTCCTCTATAACTAGTGAAAAAGATAAAATCATTATTTTTTTTTTTAAGATTTTATTTATTTATTTGAGAGAGAGAGAATGAGAGAGAGCGAGTACATGAGACGGGGAGGGTCAGAGGGAGAAGCAGACTCCCCGCCGAGCAGGGAGCCCGATGCGGGACTCGATCCAGGGACTCCAGGATCATGACCTGAGCCGAAGGCAGTCGCTTAACCAACTGAGCCACCCAGGCGCCCCTCATTATTTTTTATGTTGGAAGCAAGAGGCAGCATTTTCCCACAAGCATGTTCTAGTTTATATTCCTTTGGCACTTCAGCATGTACATACTAGAATCTCAAAATCATAACCATCCCAACCAACGCAAGGTTCTGTTTTCTTAGCAAATGTTAGAAAAGGCAGATAGGCTATTTGATTTTGGATTTGAAACAAAGACAGAAAACTTCAGTGAAAATAAAGTGGTTTAAGAGCTTAGATGCTTTGCTATTTATGCCATCATCTTCTGAGAGCAATTCTCTGGAAAAAAAACAACAGGAATAGAAGGGAAGAATGGAAGGAGAGCACAATTCAGTTCCTGCCTGGATTCCTTCCTGCAGCTTCCCTGAATCCTGGACCAGGCTTGAATTCTGCTCTGTGGCTCCAACTAGTTTTGCAGATCACCTGTGTTATTGAGGTTGGAGCTGGTGAGAGACAGACAAGTGTCAGTTTGTTTTACTCTGTCTTTACTCTCTGTCCTGCTTTCTGTCTAGGTTTGTTTCTGAGAATTGACCCTGCAGACATTTAGTGATTTTAGGGCCACAATCAGGCACAGAAAGAAAAGCATTCTGTAGAATTCTTTACCAGTATGCACAACTATGTAAAATCTAATATCTATAATAAATGGTTTATTCCATACTATTCTAAGGATTGTGCTTCCCTGATCAAAGTTTAGCTGGTACAGAAATTGTTAAGCAAAGTGGTTCCAGGAGAAAGAAAATTTTGGGGTGGGTTATGTGAATTCATTCGGGGTTATCTGGAATGGATTTTTTTTTATCTGATTAAATTTAGAGGCATTAGTGGCCCTGTTGTCACTGAAAAAGGGGACACTAAGAATTTATGACATACAGTGACAAAATATTACTAAAATTATAACCTGTAGATACCTTTAATCAAGTACCTATAAAAGGAAAGTCTTTGGGTGACCAAGTATTTGTTGCCCCAGGTAAAAAAACAGAACAATAATGGTCTTGGTTGGTTACCACTAAATGTGCTGGAGCACTTGGGGAAAGAAAATGGTCAGCTCAGTGTTTTTGATTCCCAGAACAAGGTCCAGGTAAAGGAGTAGAAAAGTCTTACAACTGCCCTTGAGGAAAAAAACAAAAACAAAAACAAACCTCTTATCTCTTGTAGCTGCAGGGCCAAAATTTGAAATAAAATGAAAACCAAATACAAAGTCTGTGAGTAAATGGATTTGATTCAAGCAAATTGAATTCACAGCTTCCCTATTGCTCTTGTGTTAGAATTAAGCACTGAAAAAAAAAAAAAAAAAAAGAATTAAGCACTGATTGGAAAGAGTTTCACCAAAAGGGGTGTGTGTGATTTTGCTAGAAGAGAAATGAACAACTCCCAGAATCTGCTATAATGACATAAGGAATTTAATTTCTCACTATGGAGAATCATATTTTTAATTGTATAAAGATGATTGGGTCAAGCTGGGCAGAACCAAGATTTTTATTAACGTCTCTACTTGGAATCAAATATAGATAAAAGGTGTTTGCATGGATGTGAATTTAATAAGATTGGACTTCAGTTGTTTTATAGTATATCAGCCTGGCTAAGCCAAAACTTTTCCTCAAATCCCCTTCTCTTTATTGTCTCAGGTTAGGGTTGGCCAAAAGAAAAATTTGCATGAGTTTGAAAGGTTGAATTGAAGCCTCAACCTACCTCTGCAACACATGTGAATTGTCACCGAGGTACTGACCTACCTTTTTCAGGTGGGGTTGTGCTTCCACCAGATCTCCTTCAGCATCTTTATCCTCTGGGCCAGGTCCCTGTGCAGCTCCATGGTGAGGCTTCCAACTTTTCTGCAGGTTACCCGTGTCCTTGAGATTGAAGGTCGTTTCAGTTTGTCCCTGTGGCTGCCCCTTGGCTATTACTTTCTGCTGCCTCATGCTCATTGTCTCTTCCAGATTGCTATTCCTCAGAACCTACAGGCACTTCACTTGTGTCACCATATACAGAGGCAGGCAGCTTCCATGAATTGTGTAAGATCTACTTCCTATAATAACCCCCATGTTTCATATCACTCGTGGTGGTTCTATCAAACTACTCCTAAATGAAACAGTCTACAAAAGATAATTTCTGTTAAGAATAAGAAAGGCACGGGCGCCTGGGTGGCTCAGTTGGTTAAGCAACTGCCTTCGGCTCAGGTCATGATCCTGGAGTCGCGGGATCGAGTCCCGCATCGGGCTCCCTGCTCGGCGGGGAGTCTGCTTCTCCCTCTGACCCTCCACCCTCTCATGCTCTCTCTCTATCATTCTCTCTCTCTCTCAATAAAAAAAAAAAAAAAATCTTAAAGAATAAGAAAGGCACTTCCCAAGTGTCATTGCTTATCTCCTCCAGGTGGTCATATCATGCTGGGAATTGACCAATTGCTGAACTTCCTCAATTTCTAATATTTAGAAGTATGTATTTAACGTGCCATATCAGCTGACAGAGCTGTTGCAGACTATAGAAGAGATATGGGGTCAGGCTTTTTGTGTCTTCACTGAGACAATTGCTGACTTGGTAAGTCCAGAAATCCAGGATGTGTCTGGCAAAGAGCATATGCCCTCACATTTGCTGTTTTCTGCTTCAGAGAGCCCCAAGTCCCATGCTGTTTAGTTGGTTAAAAATATCCTACCCTGGAAAAATATAGTGACGAGGTGACTATGTTGCACTGTTTGACTGCTGTACCCCAAATAAATTGATTTCTATTTTAAGAGCCTAGGAATTGAAAGTGTACTTTGAACAGTTTATTGGCTGGTTTAGAGAATTATTCCTATAGGAGAAGCAGTGGGGCCCTTCTGATGAATGAAATAACCTTGGGAGAAGTGATGTTTAGACAGGAAAGCTCTGATCAAAATCAAATCACAAAGAAGATTCAATTTTCCTCAGGTCACAAATATTAATGCATAAAACTTGATATCTCATCTATGACTCCATATTCTGTGTTGATGGGAGGGAAGAATAATACCGTGAATATCTTCTGTGATTTTGGTATACTATTTTTGAATCTACTTTATAGCACCTCAACTTGGTTTGAAACTTAAGATCTTTATGTTTAGGAATGCTGATCCATGTCTTCAGTGACATAACTGAATTTTCATTTGAGAATACTTAAGTTGCAGTCAACATATATTTACTTCTGTAAAAAAAAAAAGTATTCCAAAATTAGAGAGAGAGAAAGAAAGTGAGCAAAGGAAGGGAGGATGGAAGGAAGGAAGGAAGGGCAAAAAAAAAAAGGTAAGAAGGGAGGAAGAAAAGAAAAATGAAGGAAGGAAGGAAGGAAGAAAAGAAAGTCTGGTGCCTGGGTGGCTTAGTCGGTAGAGCCTCTGACTCTTGATTTCAATTCAGGTCTTGATCTCAGGGTCATGAGTTCAAGCCCCTATTCAAAAAATTTAAAAGAAAATGAAAGAAAGGTTCCATAATGCTTTGTTATACCTAGAATTAATCAAAGAAATACTGGTATCTATTTACTTGTATTTATTTTTTATTGTTTTAGAGAGAGAATGAGATAGAGCATGAGCAAGGGGGAGGGGTAGAAGGAGAGGGAGGGAATCTTTTTTTTTTTAAGATTTATTTATTTATTAGAGAGAGAGCACTTGAGGGAGCGGGTGGGTGGGGCAGAAGTAGAGGGAGTAACAGTCTCAAGCGGACTCGGTGCTAAGCTCGGAGCCAGACTTCTGGCCTCTATCTCAGACCCTGAGATCACGACCTGAGCCAAAATCAAGACTCGGCTGCTCAACAGACTGTGCCACCCAGGAGTCCCATTAATGGCCTCAGTTTAGTAACTGGATTTCATCTCGTGTCTTTGAACTTTGTAAATTGAATGCAGGAAGGGAGAAGGGACATCTATCCCTGCCCCTTTCTTGTATAACCACCCAAATTTATATTTCTGGAGTTCCTTGCATATAGTACAAACTTCACTGCAGGTAGCATGACATCTCATCTGGATCCCATTGTATTGTTCTAGAAGGAGGAAATTGATGCATGAGGAACTGGAGTGTTTACTGTCAGTAAATAATTACCTGCTATGCTCCAGAAACTTTATCTTTGCATTCAGAATAATATTTAAAAATATAGATATTTATTTATTTATTTATTTTATTTATTTATTTTTTTAAATTTTATTTATTTATTTGAGAGAGAGAATGAGATAGAGAGCATGAGAGGGGGGAGGGTCAGAGAGAGAGGCAGACTCCCTGCTGAGCAGGGAGCCCGACGTGGGACTCGATCCCAGGACTCCAGGGTCATGACCTGAGCCGAAGGCAGTCGCTTAACCAACTGAGCCACCCAGGCGCCCAAAATATAGATATTTATAACTTAAAAATATAATGAGGACTATTTTTCTACATTATTATAGAAATAAGGAACTATTTTTAAAATGTCAAAACTAATAGAAATTCACTAGGAATCCTTAGTCTTGAGTTTCTCTGAACCAGTAATTTTCCCAAAAGGCCTTGAAGGCTATATAATCCATTGCCCATTGGATTAAATAAACTAATCATAGTCCCTCCCTGGAAAATAATTCCAAGACCAACTGTAAGTCACAGAGCTTTGTGCTACTTTCCTTACACTCACCTTCTTTCCAGAGTCAAGAATCAGAAATATTGGTATTTGTAGAATTTGGTCAAGCTCATGAAGACAAACCTACTTAAACAGAGTGTGAATTGAGTACACACACATATATATATACACTCACAAAATAATATGTAATAAATGATGTTTTAAGTGTTAAACCTACAAAAATTATTACTTTCTCTCTACCACACAATCACAGTTTTGTGATTATTTGTTTGGTACATTAACATAAATAAGCTCATTTAATGGAAATTCCCTTATATAGGATGATTTTCATATATTTCAAAGGTTATTATCAATTATGAGATAATGATGCAGCTACCATTCAAACAAAACTCTAACAGTTATGTTCAACTGAATATATTTCTGCCACACCCCTACACACACCCCCACATTAAAAGTTCTTTAGGGGAAGAATGAAGCGGGGGAAATCGGAGGGGTAGACGAACCATGAGAGACGATGGACTCTGAAAAACAAACAGGGTTCTGGAGGGGAGGGGGGTGGGAGGATGGGTTAGCCTGGTGGTGGGTATTGAGGAGGGCACATTCTGCATGGAGCACTGGGTGTTATGCAC
>NW_027970722.1:0-1126 GCF_054177405.1 Leptonychotes weddellii
TAGATCCTAGGCATGTTTTGGTCTGCTGGTTAAAAGAAGCTATATCCAAATACACACACACACACACACACATAAATACACACACACATAATAGGATAAAATAAAATTAAAAATTAAAAAAAGCCAAAATTATTAGAAAAAATTTGCTTTTTCTGTATCCCAAGGGAAAGTACACACACACACACACACACACACACACACACGAAGCTAGATCCTATTTCTCCTAGAGCTGAATCTTTCTAGCACTCTATGATCAGTGGACTTGGTGCATGTGAAGAGTTCATGCTTGTCTTCTGGGGGTGGGGCCTGCTGTTCTGATTCTCAGATGGACTTGCCCTAAGGGAGATGCATCTGCAGGGTGCAGGAGAGTGGGGCTTTGTGTAAGCGGCTCTGGCCTCCACTTAGTGGCACTGTTTTCCTCACTGATGTAGGTCAGTGCTAATGGACAGGGTGAAAATAGCCTCACCCCATTCTCTCCACCACAGGGCAGGGAGCTTGGCCCACTGCTCTTCAGGAAACCCTCACTGAAGAGCAAGCAATCCCCTCTCTTGTGTCCCCAGCTTCCTCCCAATCCATGCCTTCTCCCTGCCTGTGCCTGAGCTGTCTGCCTGGCACAGCACTCCTGTGTTTTATCTCAGACGTGCGGCTGGTTTCAAAACTCCGAATTCTGTGCAGTGGGGACCCTGCTGATCCCCTGGCGGAGGGTCTCGCTGCACTGTGGCCAGTGCCAGCTTGTCCCAGAAATCAGTTGTGCGACCAAGCAGTGGTTTGGAGTTTATGGTAGAGCACAGCAGAAAGCCGGCACCAAGGCTCACTGCCCTCAGCCAGCATCCCCATTCTTATGTTAGTGAATGGGGCAGCTCAGTGGTGCCTGGCAGGTCTTTCACCCCCAGGGAGGCTGTGTCACTTCTCCCAAATGCACTCCAAGCAGGGGAACTGCTTCTCCATGTGTGACCTAGGGGATTCTCTGACCTTGCTACCTGTTCTCAGGTCCCAGACTGCTAGGTGAGACCCTGGTGATGGCACAGACCTCTGAAACTTCAGACTCTTCACTGCACTGCTTTATAAAAACTTGTGGTATTCAGCCCTTCTCCTTTTTCCAGTCAATGATTTTGGGGAAGAGTTT
>NW_027970723.1:0-207 GCF_054177405.1 Leptonychotes weddellii
CCTCACCGTCCCCCTCACAAGTGACCAGGGAGCAGCTGGCCTGGCGGAAGGGTGGCTTGCCAAGTTCCAGCCCCAGCATCCCAATGCCATCCCCTCGAAGGGCAGGTTTGGAGCTGAGAGAAAATAGCTTAATGACTTGCTGTCTTAATCGGTTCTGGTTGCTATAATAAAATACCATAAACCGGGTGGCTTATCAACAACAGACAT
>NW_027970724.1:0-207 GCF_054177405.1 Leptonychotes weddellii
CAGAGGGGAGCCTGCTTCTCCCTCTCCCACTCCCCCTGCTTGTGTTCCCTCTCTCCCTGTGTCTCTCTCTGTCAAATAAATAAAATCTTTAAAATAAAAAATAAAAGAATTGGGAATGGGGATGGGGTGCTGAAGTAAAAGGAACTAAATAAGGAGAAGCAAATAAGCCAGGAGGGATGGGCTAAGAGGAAATGGAAGGACAGGGAG
>NW_027970725.1:0-207 GCF_054177405.1 Leptonychotes weddellii
TACAGGGCTATTCAAATTGTCTATTTCATATTGAGTTAGTTGTGGTAGTTTGTTTTTTGATGAAGTGGTCTATTTCTTTTTTTTTTTTTATTCTTATGTTAATCCCCATACATTACATCATTAGTTTCAGATGAAGTGTTCCATGATTCATTGTTTGTGCATAACACCCAGTGCTCCATGCAGAATGTGCCCTCCTCAAAACCCACC
>NW_027970726.1:0-207 GCF_054177405.1 Leptonychotes weddellii
TTTTTTTTTTTTAAAGATTTTATTTATTCATTTGAGACACAGAGATACAGAGAGAGAGAGCATGAGCAGGGAGAGAGGCAGAGGGAGAAGGAGAAGCAGGCTCCCTGCTGAGCCAGGAGCCCGATGTGGGCCTCGATCCCAGGACCCTGGAATCATGACCTGAGCCGAAGGCAGATGCTTAACCATCTGAGCCACCCAGGCGCCCCT
>NW_027970727.1:0-207 GCF_054177405.1 Leptonychotes weddellii
TTGAGACTTCCTCTTTGATCCATGTGTTGTTTAGTTTCCAAGTGATTGGAGATATTTTTTGTTTATCTGTTTTTTTTTTATGATGTTATGTTAATCACCATACATTACATCATTAGTTTTTGATGTAGTGTTCCATGATTCATTGTTTGCATATAACACCCAGTGCTCCATTCAATATGTGCCCTCTTTAATACCCATCACCAGGCT
>NW_027970728.1:0-207 GCF_054177405.1 Leptonychotes weddellii
ATTGAGGCGGGCACGTTCTGCATGGAGCACTGGGTGTTGTGCATGAACAATGAATCATGGAACACTTCATCTAGAACTAATGATATAATGTATGGGGATTAACATAAGAATAAAAAAAAAAAAAAAGTAGGGCTTAGGAAGACGGGAGAGACTCGAAGGACGTCTCCCACCCACTGCAACATTCAGGTCCAAAGCAGAGTTGGAGGT
>NW_027970729.1:0-207 GCF_054177405.1 Leptonychotes weddellii
GTGGCTGCGGGGGGCCGAAACCGGTGGTGATGGACTAGTGCTTGGCCCCCGTGGCCGTGTTACGGTCCCAGGAGATCCCGGTGACCTATGTCTCGGCCCCGCCAGGCGGCGCGGCTATTTTCTCATCTGAAATGAGCCCTTTTTGCTGTCATTTAGGTGGCACGTTGTAGTTCGGTGGTTTTTTCAAGAGAGATGGGTCCCTGGGCG
>NW_027970730.1:0-207 GCF_054177405.1 Leptonychotes weddellii
GAGCCACTCGGTGTTATATGTAACTGATGAATTACTGAACTCTAGGGGCGCCTGGGTGGCTCAGTCGTTGAGCGTCTGCCTTCGGCTCAGGTCGTGATCCCAGAATCCTGGGATCGAGCCCCGCATCGCGCTCCCTGCTCAGCGGGAAGCCTGCTTCTCCCTCTCCCACTCCCCCTGCTTGTGTTCCCTCTCTCGCTGTCTCTCTCT
>NW_027970731.1:0-207 GCF_054177405.1 Leptonychotes weddellii
AATCTTTAAAAAAAAAAGAAAATATACTTACTTAAGACTGCTAAATTGTCTTTACCAAATTAGTTGCCGTGTTCTATGTTCTCATTAAATGTTTTGCTTATTTCTTTTAGGGGTCTTGGAGATTTTGTATAATTGTACCTAGAATACACAGACTCGTCCAACTTGTCTGTCCAGACTAGTCCAGATAGTTATGTTTTTTTACAGTTG
>NW_027970732.1:0-207 GCF_054177405.1 Leptonychotes weddellii
TGGTCTACAGGTGCTGTGTGTGCGTGCCAGCCACAGGGCGAAGCAAACAGACGACTGACGCTGGGAGCCAGGACTTTTGGCATGAGACAGACATGCATGTATAAACTCAAAAATTTAGGAAAGACTCTAGAACAGTAAAGCTGCACTGGAAATACCAGTATGAGCTTGGATATGTGTTCTCATGTAAAAAAAAAAAAAAAAAAAGGT
>NW_027970733.1:0-1126 GCF_054177405.1 Leptonychotes weddellii
CTGCCCGGAGCCCATGGCCTGGGCCAAGGAGGGAAGAAGACTGGGCTCCTGGCCGCGGAGCTGGGCTGAGAGGGAATGTACAGTCTCAAGCCTGGCTGTGGGACTTGGCCAAAAGTACTCGGACTGCTCTGGGGCCAGGATCCCAGGACTGGGTGGGTGTTGGGGCCCCAGGAGGGCTTGGCACACCAAAGAAGAACAAGAGGGCGTCCCAGGGAAGAGAATCTGAGCACGAAGTGTTGGAGATGGAAGGGGCATGGCTTGTGTGGGGTCAAAGAAGCTGGACGCCTGGCCGTGGGGTACAAAGGATCCTGAATCCCGAGAGCCAAGCCCTGAAAGGCCGTTGAAGGCCAGCAATTCATCCGCCGGATTCAAAGGACAGCTAAAGCCAGAGAAAGGCCAGGGAAGGGCAGAACCAGAGCTGTACTGGGCTCCCCTCCTTCCTGCGACCTCGGGCTGCTGATGTCTTTCTGACCATCGGCAAAACCATCCAGTGTCATGAAGACCAGTGGCCAAGGGTGGCCGGAGACTGGACTTGCCTCGCCTCCAGTCCTCTCTGTGCTGGTGCAGTAATCGGGACAGTGAGACAATGATGACAGGAGCTCTGACAACAGATCTCCAACCCTTCGTCCTGTGCCACTGGGCCTCTCGGCCTGCTTGATCTTCATCTCCAGGTGCCCTTCAGTGAGTCCCCACCAGAGACCAGGCAGCGTGCCAAGTTCACATCTTCACTTTAGAGTGGAGGGACATGCTCAGAGAAGTTAAGCAAGTCGTCCGAGGTACCGAGCCAGAGCAGGGCTGGGGCTGGATGCCAGGCGCGCCTGACGCCCCCTCACGGGACACACACGGAAGCCATGACCTCCCCCGTGTCCATCCACTTGACTGGGCCCATGGGGGGACTGATGAGCTGAATGGTGGTCTGGGGAGGAGGAGACAGCCAGCTGCCTGCAGGCCAGGGCTCCCTGCCACCCACAGTCCGGCCTGCTCCCTGCCAGGGCCTGCAGGCCTGCTGCTCCATGGGCGGCTGGAACGCCCGAGCTCCCGGGGCCACCACCCTCTTTCCCCAGGGCCCTGGCACAGGCCGCCACACCAGTAGGCCCGAGTGCCCCTCCGGGGCAGGCCCAGCCCC
>NW_027970734.1:0-207 GCF_054177405.1 Leptonychotes weddellii
GTAGCGAGAAAAATCTACATGGTCTATTGTTCCTTCTCTGAGCTCCTTCTCTGAGCCTGTCTATGGCTCCTTCTCTGAGCTCCTTCTCTGAGCCTGTCTATGGCTCCTTCTCTGAGCCTGAAGAGGAGATAATGTAAAAGGGAAGCTAAACCCTAAGCTAGGGAGTTTGGGAGACTTAGGTCCGAATCTTAGCTCTCCATCTTGTTG
>NW_027970735.1:0-207 GCF_054177405.1 Leptonychotes weddellii
TGGTCTAGAGGTGCTGTGTGTGCGTGCCAGCCACAGGGCGAAGCAAACAGACGACTGACGCTGGGAGCCAGGACTTTTGGCATGAGACAGACATGCATGTATAAACTCAAAAATTTAGGA
Organism: Leptonychotes weddellii; assembly: GCF_054177405.1. Lineage (NCBI taxonomy): Eukaryota > Metazoa > Chordata > Mammalia > Carnivora > Phocidae > Leptonychotes > Leptonychotes weddellii. The sequence continues at coordinate 121 of NW_027970735.1, forward strand.
AAGACTCTAGAACAGTAAAGCTGCACTGGAAATACCAGTATGAGCTTGGATATGTGTTCTCATGTAAAAAAAAAAAAAAAAAAAGGT
>NW_027970736.1:0-207 GCF_054177405.1 Leptonychotes weddellii
AGAGAAAGCAGTGTGGAATCAGTGTCGGCAGCAGCCTGGAAACATTTAACATGAACTGCAATGAGGCAAGACCCTGGAAACGGTGACACTCGACTGGAAACACAGCAGAAGTGTGCCTACAACTCAGAACAATAGCGATCAGGAGAAGGCATTCCATCTCCTGCTGGCAAGTCACACACACACACACACACACACACACACACACAC
>NW_027970737.1:0-207 GCF_054177405.1 Leptonychotes weddellii
TGAACTTGAGGAATGTTCCCTCTATCCCTATACTCTGAAGAGTTTTAATCAGGAAAGGATGTTGTATTTTGTCAAATGCTTTTTCTGCATCAATTGAGAGGACCATATGGTTCTTCTCTCTTCTCTTATTAATGTGTTCTACCATATTGATTGATTTGCGAATGTTGCACTGGGTGTTATATGAAAACAATGGATTGTGGATCACCA
>NW_027970738.1:0-207 GCF_054177405.1 Leptonychotes weddellii
TTTATTTATTTTTTTATTCTTATGTTAATCCCCATACATTACATCATTAGTTCTAGATGAAGTGTTCCATGATTCATTGTTCGTGCACAACACCCAGTGCTCCATGCAGAACGTGCCCTCCTCAATACCCACCACCAGGCCAACCCATCCTCCCACCCCCTCCCCTCTAGAACCCTCAGTTTGTTTTTCAGAGTCCATCGTCTCTCA
>NW_027970739.1:0-207 GCF_054177405.1 Leptonychotes weddellii
CTAGGACCCATGGGTCAAATCTGACTCACTGCCTGTTTTTATAATTAAGTTTTCCTGAAATACAGCCATGCTCATTTGTTTATGCATGATTTTCGTGCTAGAACAACAGAGTTGAATATTTGAGGAGAGACCATATGACCCACAAAGCTGAAAATATGTATTATCTGGCCCTTTACATACAAGGTTTGCCAGTCCCTAAATTAGAAG
>NW_027970740.1:0-207 GCF_054177405.1 Leptonychotes weddellii
GGGATGGAGTGACTGGGCGATAGACACTGGGGCGGGTATGTGGTCTGGTAAGCGCTGTAAATTGTGCAAGAGTGTTGAATCCCAGATCTGTACCTCTGAAACAAATAATGCAATATATGTTAAGAAAAGACAAAAGAAGTGGATAAGAGTAAGGAGGAGTGGAAGAATTAAGGCGGGGAAATCGGAGGGGGAGACGAACCATGAGAG
>NW_027970741.1:0-207 GCF_054177405.1 Leptonychotes weddellii
CCCCCTCCCCTCTAGAACCCTCAGTTTGTTTTTCAGAGTCCATCGTCTCTCATGGTTCGTCTACCCCTCCGATTTCCCCCGCTTCATTCTTCCCCTCCCGCTACCTTCTTCTTCTTTTTTTTTTCTTAACATATATTGCATTATTTGTTTCAGAGGTACAGATCTGAGATTCAACAGTCTTGCACAATTCACAGCGCTTACCAGAGC
>NW_027970742.1:0-207 GCF_054177405.1 Leptonychotes weddellii
ATCTTTGAAAATAAATAAATAAATATCTAGTCTTTTTGAAACAAATCTTCTGAGCTAAGATTTTTTAAACAATTGCTAGTATCTCTGCAGATTAATCATATTTCAAATTACTCTAATACCCACATTTATTTAGGTGGTTTTTGAAGTGAACTCAACCACTCAATATAAGGAAGCAAACAAGAAAAACACAAACCCGCTGTGTAGCCA
>NW_027970743.1:0-207 GCF_054177405.1 Leptonychotes weddellii
GGCCAGCTCTGTATGTGGACAAGCCAGGAGACGGGTCAGCAGAGAAGAGTTCTCCCGGGGCACATTCGCCGACTCGAGCCTCTTGCGCATGTTTGTCGGAAACCAGGCGTTGTCTTAACAGCACCCCTGGCCACGTGGCAGTCACGCTGTGGCCCGCAGCTCACCACGCACCACCGTGGCTGCCCCTGCTGCCGGGGGATCCCTCCA
>NW_027970744.1:0-1126 GCF_054177405.1 Leptonychotes weddellii
GATTTTGTGCTCCGTGGCTCTATCACTTGCCAGAAGTGGCCGAGGGAGGCCCCCTCCCCAGCCGTCTATCCTCCCGAATATCGCCTCGGATTCACTTCTCCGCACGTCCTACCTTCCAGAAAGTGGTCGCTTTTCTGTTCAGAGAGTTGTTGCTATCCTTTTCTTCGATCTCCTGTTGAGTTCGTAGGTGTTCAGAATGGTTTGATACCTATCCAGCTGAATTCCTGAGACCAGACGAAATCCAGGTCTCCTACTCCTCCGCCATCTTTCACTTGTTTCTTCTCACAAGGGACTGTTAGAATAATTTTTTTTAAAGCTACTTTTTCACATGGTTACTAGAAAATTTTAAAATATACATGGTGAGCAAATGGGGGGAAGAGGAGCCCCATCCCCTCCTGCCTCCCAAGGAGACACTAATTCAACAATACATGGACCAATTCCTTTTGTGAGGAATCTAGAAAATAGCTCAGAGATCCCTGCATCTCAGGCAAATGTGAAAATAGTTACACCAAAGCCGGGAGGAAAATGCGGGGCACTCACTTACCATATTCCCTCCCACCCAGCTCAGCCTAGTGCAAACAGGAGAAACTCCCAGCTCCTGGCTTCTCCTGGGGAAGGGAAATAGAAGACTGGAACATGTACGTATCTAACGTTCAGACTTTCCAGGGGCTGCCTAAGGAACTGGTTCCTGTTTTGCCTGAATCCAAGCATGTAACAGGAAAGAGTGCTAAGTTGGTGGTAGCTGTGAACAAAAGCGAAGGTTTGGAATATCACTCCCTCACTTGCCATTGCCCCTCTCTTCAGATCAGCACAGAGCAAGTGGAAGAAACCTCCAAACTGTAGCTTGTCCTTGGGGAGAGAAAGAGTGGGAGCACCCATTTAATGCCCCACCTGTTCAGAGGGCTTCCCAAAGGACTGCTTTCTGATACACCTGTTTCAGAGCACAGATGGAATCCTACATACTCTAGATGCCTGGGGTCTGTGGGAAACAAAGGAGATCTGGGTAGCCTGCTGCAGCTCCAAAGGACCCATTGTACAGCAGACAGAGACTGCTACAGCTCAGGGGCCTGTCTCTGGAGTGGAAGGAGGGGAGAAGAGAGTGGAGCATGTGTCCAACATTCTGGCT
>NW_027970745.1:0-207 GCF_054177405.1 Leptonychotes weddellii
GGGGGGGTGGGGGTGGCTGGGTGATAGACACTGGGGAGGGTATGTGCTATGGTGAGCGCTGTGAATTGTGTAAGACTGTTGAATCACAGACCTCTATCTCTGAAACAAATAATACATTATATGTTAAAAAAAAATAAAGAAAAGGATAGCAGGAAGGGAAGAATGAAGGGGGGGAATCAGAGGGGAAGATGAACCATGAGAGACTAT
>NW_027970746.1:0-207 GCF_054177405.1 Leptonychotes weddellii
ATTAGTTGCATATAACAGCCAGTGCTCATTACAACATGTGCCCTCCCTTAATACCCATCACCCGGCTACCCCATATGCTCACCCCCCTCCCCTCTGAAACCCTCAGTTTGTTTCCCAGAGTCCATAGTCTCTCATGGTTTGTCTCCCTCTCTGATTTCCCCCCTTCAGTTTTCCCTTCCTCCCCCTAATGTCCTCTGTGCTAATCCT
>NW_027970747.1:0-207 GCF_054177405.1 Leptonychotes weddellii
GAGGGAGGGTGGAGGATCGAGAAGGAGGGACGAGCAGGCGGGGCACAGAGGGCTTCGGGCAGTGAGACCACTCCGTGTGACCCTGTCACGGTGGGTACGTGTCCTCACACATTCGTGCAAACCCACGGAGCATGCACCACCAGCAGCGACCCTGATGTAGACTGTGGACTCTGGGGGATGACAATTGTCCACGCGGGCTCATCAGTG
>NW_027970748.1:0-207 GCF_054177405.1 Leptonychotes weddellii
TTATTCTTTTTTTTTTTTTCTGAAGAGATTAATTAATTTGTTTGAATGTGTACTACTTATGCCCATGATTCAATAATCCCAAAGTATAAAAAGTCATCCCTGGCAAGTGCCCTCCCCACTCCTGAGCTCTCTTTGCCCTGGGCCCATCACACCTTTCCTAACCTGTGGCTGCCATGACTAGGTGCTTGCTTTCTCTGCATTATTTTT
>NW_027970749.1:0-207 GCF_054177405.1 Leptonychotes weddellii
CCTGTCTGTGCCTCACCATCCAGTTCATGTCTACCTCTTCATGGCGACACCTGCTGACTGTGCGTGACCGTGTTCTGTCCCGTGGGCACCACATGAGGAAAAGCAGAGGGCGGGGCTGCTGGATAACTTGTCTCTGGCCAGAGGACTCAGGTGACAGGTTTGCCTGGTCCTCAGTCCAAAGTGTTTTGTGTTTCTGCAGGAACACCC
>NW_027970750.1:0-207 GCF_054177405.1 Leptonychotes weddellii
GCAGGGGTAGTGGGAGAGGGAGAAGCAGGCTTCCCGCGGAGCAGGGAGCCTGATGCGGGGCTCGATCCCAGGACTCTGGGATCATGACCTGAGCCGAAGGCAGACGCTTAACGACTGAGCCACCCAGGCGCCCCTCCTATATGTGGAATCTTAAACAAGCTCATAGAAAGAATTGATTGGTGTTTGTCAGAGATTCCGGCGGGGGGG
>NW_027970751.1:0-207 GCF_054177405.1 Leptonychotes weddellii
GAGCGTACCTTTTTTCCTCCCCCACGGGTAAGTTCTTCACTTTTTGAGACTTTATGGGGAGTGGGCAAATGCATACTGGAGATGTAAACAAAACAAAACAAACCCAAAATGATATTATAAAAACATATTAAGCATAGTTACTGTATGACCCAGTAATGACACTCCTAGATAGAATGAAAACCTCCATCTCCATAATAACGTGTATGC
>NW_027970752.1:0-207 GCF_054177405.1 Leptonychotes weddellii
GTACTGGGATCTGGATCTTGGACACAGACCTATTACAAGCCAAACACCTATGGGCTGTGCCTCTCCTAGCAAACCACGCCCAGTCCCCTCTCGGGGGGCCCCCCACTTCCCCTCAGTAGATTCCACCCACAGATGGCAATGATTTATCGAAGCATTTTGGCTCAGGCCGGACGAACAGGCATTGATGTTGGGCTGGCGGAAGAAGCA
>NW_027970753.1:0-207 GCF_054177405.1 Leptonychotes weddellii
CAAACTTGGTTACTTTGACACTATATACTTAAAGAGGCTTAGTCAATTAGTAACTCTTGCTAAACCTAGGTTAATAAGCAGACCTACACATAAAAAGAACAACCTTTTTGTCATCAAGACTGTTTAGAAATTTATCAAAATGAGAGAGTACTGTTAGTAAAAGTTAAATATTTAAGTATCTAAGGCAAGGATAGGCAAAACTTTTTA
>NW_027970754.1:0-207 GCF_054177405.1 Leptonychotes weddellii
TTCTTTTGTCCACCCATGTGTTAGTTTTACCTGCACTAGACTTTCACATAAATGGAATCATCGTGTAGACTCTCTTTTGTGTAAAGCTTCTTTCACTCAGCATACTGTTTTTGAGATTCATCCATGTTATGTGAGCCAACAACCTGTTCCTTTTTATTGCTAAGTAGTATTCCATTGTGTAAATATATTAAAACTTGTTGATTCATT
>NW_027970755.1:0-1126 GCF_054177405.1 Leptonychotes weddellii
GCATAAATAATTAATAGTTAAGTGACTGCCAAATACCTATGACATGTCTTAGTAATTTTTTTAAAAAAGATTTTTTATTTGTTTATTTGAGAGAAAGACACAAGGGGAGGGGAGGGTGGATTGGGAGGGCAGCGGAGGGGGAAGGGGCAGAGGGAGGGAGGCAGAGGGAGAGGGGAGGGGCAGAAGGAGAGGGAGAAGCAGAGCGGGACCCTGGGATCATCACCTGAGCCAAAGGCAGAGGCTTAACTGACTGAGCCACTCAAGCACCCTGTCTTTGTAACTTTTATTTATTTGTTTATTTATTTGTTTATTTGTTTATTTATTTATTTTTAAATTTATTTGAGAGAGAGAGAGTGAGCGCACAAGCCGGGGAGAGAAGAAGAGACAGGGGGAGTGGGAGAGGGAGAAGCAGACTCCCTGCTAAGCAGGGACCCCAACGTGGGGCCTCGATTCCAGGACCCTGGGATCATGACCTGAATCAGAGGCAGAGGCTTAACCGACTGAGCCACCCTGGTGTCCCTCTTAGTAACTTTTAATCATCATAAGGATCCTTCATATTTTCTAGGGTTTATAGGCTGAACTCCAAACAATAAAACTAAGAGGAAGAAATAATCCTGTAGCACAACACAAGGGTTATACTTTCTAACATCTTCCAATGTGAATATGGTTCAGGTTACTTGAGTTTTAGCTAAATCTGTGTAAGAATGACTTTTTAAAAAATTAATTTGAGAATTAGCTATATTGTAAGTCAAAAAAACAAGTTTCCAATACCAGGACATCAGGAGAGCCTGAATGGTTTGCTCAGAGACCTGTGAAAAAGAGGAAAGATCCAAGTCTCAAAGCAGTACACTTTCAGAATAAACTTGTGCTTAACATTCTGATGGGATCATTCAGTGCAATACAGAGAAGGATTTTCTATTAGGGTATGTAGAGAATCTAAGAGATGCATTTATTCGGCTCTTCAACATTTGGAAAGCTGCATTTTCTCCCACAAATGGTGTAGTCTTGTGTAGGCAAAACATTTTGAGAAAATGTTCTTATATATGAACTTTCAAAGCTATTTTCTGAACTGTTAAGCATTTTTGTTTTGCATTGAGCACTTTGTTATAAAGAGCAAATCATTTGG
>NW_027970756.1:0-207 GCF_054177405.1 Leptonychotes weddellii
GAGCGTATCTTTTTTCCTCCCCCACGGGTAAGTTCTTCACTTTTTGAGACTTTATGGGGAGTGGGCAAATGCATACTGGAGATGTAAACAAAACAAAACAAACCCAAAATGATATTATAAAAACATATTAAGCATAGTTACTGTATGACCCAGTAATGACACTCCTAGATAGAATGAAAACCTCCATCTCCATAATAACATGTATGC
>NW_027970757.1:0-207 GCF_054177405.1 Leptonychotes weddellii
TTCAGTTTGTCATGTGTCCCATTAGAAATAAAGGTGCAATAAACATCAGTCTTTGTATACATTTCATTATTTCTTTATTCCAAAAAGTAAAAATGTGTAACAAAGGAAGTAAACATGTTTAAGGCTTTCAACATACAAAAAAAAGGCTGCCTCCAGGATGAATTAAAAATGTTACCTATAAATTTGTATGTGGTAATACACTTAATC
>NW_027970758.1:0-207 GCF_054177405.1 Leptonychotes weddellii
CCTCACCATCCCCCTCACAAGTGACCAGGGAGCAGCTGGCCTGGCGGAAGGGTGGCTTGCCAAGTTCCAGCCCCAGCATCCCAATGCCATCCCCTCGAAGGGCAGGTTTGGAGCTGAGAGAAAATAGCTTAATGACTTGCTGTCTTAATCGGTTCTGGTTGCTATAATAAAATACCATAAACCGGGTGGCTTATCAACAGACATTGA
>NW_027970759.1:0-207 GCF_054177405.1 Leptonychotes weddellii
ACAAAATGTTTTATGGAGAGGGGGCTTTAGCTAGGATTGGAGAAGACTTTTCCTTTTCAAGCAAACTTTAAACTAAAATTTAAATGGTGTTAGGGAGACATTTATCCCAAAAAGCAAGAGAGGAGAACAAACGGGAAGAGCAGCACGTGCAAGGGCCCTGGGGGAGGAGGAGTTAGTGGTTTTTGTGGGGTTTTAAAAAATTTTTAT
>NW_027970760.1:0-207 GCF_054177405.1 Leptonychotes weddellii
GCTCAGCGTAACACCCTCCAGTTCCATCCACATTTGTGCAAATGGCAAGATTTCATTCCTTTTTAATTGTGCCCAATTTTTAAAATACTAACAAATAATCCAACAGAAACTGTTCTTGTACAGGTCTCCATATGCAAGCATAAAGGATTTTCTTTGTGTTTCGTAGAACTAACCCATTACACTAAAGAAACATCATTGCATGACTGT
>NW_027970761.1:0-207 GCF_054177405.1 Leptonychotes weddellii
GGTGGGTGGGGTGGGGAGGAGGAGGAGTTGTTTAATGGTTATAGAGTTCCAGTTTTGCAAGATGAAAAAGTTTTGAGGATCTCTTTCACAACAATGTGATTATATATATATTTTTAAAGGTTTATTTATTTGAAAGAGACAAAGAGCTCACATGAGCAAGTGGGAGAGGAAGAGAGAGAATCTTAAGTAGGCTCCACACTCAGCACA
>NW_027970762.1:0-207 GCF_054177405.1 Leptonychotes weddellii
AATGAATAATGGAACACTTCATCTAGAACTAATGATGTAATGTATGGGGATTAACATAAGAATAAAAAAAAATTATAGCAAAAAAAAAAAAAAAGAAGTTTTCATATGCCCCTGCCTATATTTTATGAAATTCAGTTTCTTTAGTTTTATGCATAATGCGTATTAGTAATCATCTCATTTAGCATGTGTCAGCTTAACATGCTGATT
>NW_027970763.1:0-207 GCF_054177405.1 Leptonychotes weddellii
CTCTGTGCTCTCTCTGTGTCAAAGAAATCAATAAAATCTTTAAAAATAAAATAAAATCTTAAAAAACCTGGGCTTAAATGGTAATCCTTACTGATCCTGTTTCATTCTCTCCATTAAGATCAGTGTACAAGTGCTGCCTCTGGGTGGGTTGGAAGCTTCTCCGGCAGTCTACTAGGGAGTGAGGCCACAAAAATCAGCGAACAAAGG
>NW_027970764.1:0-207 GCF_054177405.1 Leptonychotes weddellii
TTGCTGTGAAATGGCCAATCCTTTGGAGCCTGGGCACCAGAACTAAGAGGGGATGTGCACCCAAAAAGCCCAGGAGATTATAAATATTAACAATGGGGCCTGGATGCCTCAAGAAGGTCTAGCTACTCTGAGATAACTTGGCTCTCTGAGTTCATGGGTCATCAAAATGGTCAAAACTCAATGATCCAGTACCTGCAAACAGAGGAA
>NW_027970765.1:0-207 GCF_054177405.1 Leptonychotes weddellii
TCCCCTCTAGAACCCTGTTTGTTTTTCAGAGTCCATCGTCTCTCATGGTTCGTCTACCCCTCCGATTTCCCCCGCTTCATTCTTCCCCTCCCGCTACCTTCTTCTTCTTCTTTTTTTTTTTCTTAACATATATTGCATTATTTGTTTCAGAGGTACAGATCTGAGATTCAACAGTCTTGCACAATTCACAGCGCTTACCAGAGCACA
>NW_027970766.1:0-1126 GCF_054177405.1 Leptonychotes weddellii
TGAGATTCAGGATATCCTTTCAAGAGGCACATGATGTTGGCTTGTCCCACAACTGGTGATGTTAATTATGATCACTCTAAGGTTTTATGCTCTAGGTTGGTCCATTGTGCCATTACCAGTTTTCTGTGTAATTAGTAATTTGTGGAGAGAGATTTGGAAGCTACGTGAAAGCCCTTTCCCTCATCAGATTTTCCCCCTGCGAGTTGGTGACTTCTTTGCAGAATTATTACTATTCCATTGATGATTCTTTGCTGAGTTATTACTTGATGGCTGCCAAATGGTTCTAGCTCCATCATTCCTTCCGTGTTTATGAGTTTCTGTTTTGTAAGGCGGAGTTTTCCTTTCTCCTCCATTTGTTTGTTTATTCACATCAGCATAGATTTATAAGATGCTTGTTTTATTTTATGAGTATTCTGTTGCTGTTGCTTATTTTGATGCTCAAATTGGATCCGTTTCCACGCTCTCCAGAAAGTTCCTGTGGTTTGGTTTTGTTTATAAATTTACATAACAAAATTTACCATTGTAACCATTTTTAAGTGTATAGTTCAGTGCCATTAAGCACATTCATGTTGTTGTGCAACTATCACCCTATCCATCTGCTGAAGTTTTTCATCATCCCAGACTGAAACTCTGTGCTCATTCAACAGGAGCTCCCCATTTCCCCCTTCCCTAATTCCTGGTAACCACTGTTCCATTTTTCTTCGTGAACTTTGACTTTGCTAGGTACCTCATGTCAGTGGAATCATACAATGTTTGTCCCTTTGTGTCTGGTTTATTTTACTCAGCATAGTATTTTCCAAGTTCATCCGTGTTGTAGCATGGGTCTGAATTGCATTCCTTTTTAGGACTGACGAGTATTCTGTTGTATATACCACCACGTTTTGTTTAGCCATTCATTTGTTGGTGGACACTTGGGTAGCTTCCAGCGTTTGGCTACCATGAATACTGCTGCTATGAACCTGGGTGTACAGGTACCTCTTCGAGTCCCTGCTTTTGGTACTTTTGGGTGCCTACCTAGAATTGGAATTGCTGGATCATACAGTAATGCCGTGTTTCATTCTTGGGTATATTTGGGGACAAATCTGTAATATTTTCCCTTAGATGTGTACTGAGCGTATTATATTCA
>NW_027970767.1:0-207 GCF_054177405.1 Leptonychotes weddellii
AGCTGGAGAGGGATCAAACCATTCTGAACACCTACAAACTCAACAGGAGATCGAAGAAAAGAAGAGCAACAACTCTCTCATCAGAAAAGCGACCACTTTCTGGAAGGTAGGACGTGCGGAGAAGTGAATCCGAGGCGATATTCGGGAGGATAGACGGCGGGGGAGGGGCCTCCGTCGGCCGCTTCTGGCAAGTGATAGAGCCGCGGA
>NW_027970768.1:0-207 GCF_054177405.1 Leptonychotes weddellii
GTAGATCTGGGTTCTGACTCACTATCCCTTGGTTCTGCTTTCTCAGTGTTGACACATTCCCAAGCTGCTTCTCTTGTGGTCCCATGATGGCATCCAGCCAGGAAAAAACAGAGAATTGTTGCCCCAGTGTTCTCAACTAAAGTCCCAATATTCAGGTGAATGGCACCAGCTCAGGTCATAAGAACACTCCTGAGATAATAACTGGGA
>NW_027970769.1:0-207 GCF_054177405.1 Leptonychotes weddellii
GTAGCGAAAAAAATCTACATGGTCTATTGTTCCTTCTCTGAGCTCCTTCTCTGAGCCTGTCTATGGCTCCTTCTCTGAGCTCCTTCTCTGAGCCTGTCTATGGCTCCTTCTCTGAGCCTGAAGAGGAGATAATGTAAAAGGGAAGCTAAACCCTAAGCTAGGGAGTTTGGGAGACTTAGGTCCGAATCTTAGCTCTCCACCTTGTTG
>NW_027970770.1:0-207 GCF_054177405.1 Leptonychotes weddellii
GACCAGACCTAGACTTAGTGGCTGCTTCCTGGGGAGTCAGGTTCCAAGCTGGCTGGGGGCATTGGGGATTGAGGCAAATGCCCACAGACTCCAGGTATCCAAACATGGGCAGCTGTCTGAAACAGAGGCTGTACAGAAGCAGCAGCCCCAGGCACCACCAGGGGATCCAGGCACTGTATCCCTGAGAAGGTTCCCCTGCGCAAGTTG
>NW_027970771.1:0-207 GCF_054177405.1 Leptonychotes weddellii
AATAGACATTTTTTTTTTTAAAGATTTTATTTATTTATTTGAGAAAGAGAATGAGAGACAGAGAGCATGAGAGGGAAGAGGATCAGAGGGAGAAGCAGACTCCCCGCTGAGCAGGGAGCCCGATGCGGGACTCGATCCCGGGACTCCAGGATCATGACCTGAGCCGAAGGCAGTCGCTTAACCAACTGAGCCACCCAGGCGCCCCTC
>NW_027970772.1:0-207 GCF_054177405.1 Leptonychotes weddellii
ATCTTTAAAAAAAAAAAAAAAAAAGTGCCACTTAAAGGAGGCAGTTATAATACATAAACATTTGGTGATGAAATATGTCATGATTTTCTTTTATTAGTCTGGGACCAGAGTCAGAAGTGTAATGATCAGGGGCGCCTGGGTGGCTCAGTTGGTTAAGCGTCTGGCGTCAGCTCAGGTCATGATCCCAGGGTCCCAGAAGGATCCCTA
>NW_027970773.1:0-207 GCF_054177405.1 Leptonychotes weddellii
GGTGGGTTGGGTGGGGAGGAGGAGGAGTTGTTTAATGGTTATAGAGTTCCAGTTTTGCAAGATGAAAAAGTTTTGAGGATCTCTTTCACAACAATGTGATTATATATATATTTTTAAAGGTTTATTTATTTGAAAGAGACAAAGAGCTCACATGAGCAAGTGGGAGAGGAAGAGAGAGAATCTTAAGTAGGCTCCACACACAGCACA
>NW_027970774.1:0-207 GCF_054177405.1 Leptonychotes weddellii
CCCAGGGTGCCTGGGTGGCTCAGTTGGTTAAGCAACTGCCTTCGGCTCAGGTCATGATCCTGGAGTCCCGGGATCGAGTCCCGCATCGGGCTCCCTGCTCGGCAGGGAGTCTGCTTCTCCCTCTCCCACTCCCCGTTTGTGTTCCCTCTCTCTCTGTGTCTTTCTCTGTCAAATAAATAAATAAAATCTTTAAAAAAAAGAATGCAG
>NW_027970775.1:0-207 GCF_054177405.1 Leptonychotes weddellii
CCAGATCGTTACCCTAGTCACCAGGAAGAAAGGGATTATCTTTTCATCATACTTGGGAGCCTCACATGAGACTCTACGTCAGATTCCATTTTCACTCATTATCCCACCAGACTGTTTATCTCAGTCTTAGGATACTGCAACTGCCTTCCAGTCTCTTGGAATTCTTAGCCATTGTGTATGCTGATACCAGATTAATCTTCACAAAAT
>NW_027970776.1:0-207 GCF_054177405.1 Leptonychotes weddellii
GTTTCCCTAGTGGCTGTCAGAGATGTAAGGATTTGAAAGAGCAAACCAAACACCTTGCCTTTGGCCTTGACTTTGTGTTACAACTCTACGGGCTTCACTGTGTCAACAGTTTAGTATAAAGAGCCCGAGCGGTAGCAAATGCTCAGCCAGGGTAGCAATGGTGCTGAAATGCCCGAGCTGGGATGCACGGCGTCTGACACGCTGAAC
>NW_027970777.1:0-1125 GCF_054177405.1 Leptonychotes weddellii
TCTTATGTTCAGAGAGGTGAGGCCATCTATTGACCTGCTTCCAACACAGCTCATAGACCAAGGGCTCTTCCAACCCAGACCAGCGTGCCTTGTGAGCTCATCAAAGAGATGCCAATAGGTGGTCCTGGAAGGTCCAGAAGAGCCCAATTCTGTCCCTGTCCACTTATAAGGATGGGCTCCATCCCACACCTGCAAACTTCTCCTCAATATTTAGGGTAAAATCCACACTTGGATAGTGGGAGCTCTCTCCTCAGACAGGGCTGAGGTCTCTGGGGGAAGGCAGAGCTGTGGTCTGGAGGAGTATGAGTTTCTAGGAACTTCTGTGTGTCTGGTGACATTTTCCCAAAGTGAGGGTCTCAGATGTCAGAGGTGGGACTGTGGGGATGGTTGTGAGAGTCATGACTGACAGGGCTTGAGTCTCCTTGCCCCAAGGAGACCTGTCCCAGTTGCTGCTGCAGGACTCAGACCCAGGACTGGTGAGGGGCTCACAGACCCTGCACCTCACCAGCACAATCTCTGGGTTTTCCATCTCAAACAGTAATTTCTGGCAGAATTGAATCCACCAACCCCAGGTGACTGGGTGCAGTGAATTGGTTCATAAATCAAAGATATGCCACATTAAACAGCCCATCCAACAAGAGCCACGTGTCCATCTCCAGAGTCAAGTCCAAGAACCAGTTCTTACAGCTGACTGATCTCAGTGTCACCAAGGTCATGGCCGTGTATTACAGTGTAGAGACATAGAGAGAGGGGACATCAGTGTGAGCCCAGACCCAAACCTCCCTGCAGGGACATAGGAGGGGTTGGGCTGCAGGGGCGCTCAGGTCACCAGGGGACGCTCAGTACACAGGTGGCACTCAGAAAAACCAGTGCTGAGGACACAAGGGGGCAGTCAGGTCACCAGGGGGAGCTCAAAACACCAGGGAGAGATAAGGACACTAGAGGGCATTCAGGATACCAGGGACACTCCAGACCCACAGGACAGGGTAAGGCCCAGGAATGGTTGCAAAACAGCAATTGTCTTTCTTGTCAGCTAGAAAAATATGTTCTGCATTTGTAGGTCTGTGTTTTTAAAGGTCATGATATTTTATTAGTATTGCATGTGTAACTATTAGGGGTTTTTTT
>NW_027970778.1:0-207 GCF_054177405.1 Leptonychotes weddellii
TCATGCCCTGTCCCCGAGCTGTCCAACATGGCAGTCACACGTGGATGGTGAGCACTTGAAATGACACCAGTTCAAGAGGGGAAATGTACTTTTACTTTTATTTCACTTTAACTCGTTTAAATTTATTTTATTTTTTATTTATTTATTTGAGAGAGAATGAGATAGAGAGCATGAGAGGGGGGAGGGCCAGAGGGAGAAGCAGACTCC
>NW_027970779.1:0-207 GCF_054177405.1 Leptonychotes weddellii
TATATATCAACTAACTTGATTTAAATAAAACCTTGAAATTAATTTGATTAATAATAAATAGACAAACTACAGTGTCTTACACAAACAAACAAACAAAAAAAACCAAATAAGAAAATGCATAGTGGGGGGCGGAGCAAGATGGCGGAGGAGTAGGAGACCTGGATTTCGTCTCCTCTCAGGAATTCAGCTGGATAGGGATCAAACCAT
>NW_027970780.1:0-207 GCF_054177405.1 Leptonychotes weddellii
GGTGGAGGGTTAGGTTGTGTACTTGAGACCTTTCTTGTTTCTTGAGAAAGGCTTGTATTGCTATATACTTTCCTCTTAGGACTGCCTTTGCTGCATCCCAAAGATTTTGAACAGTTGTGTTTTCATATTCATTGGTTCCCATGAATTGTTTTAATTCTTCTTAAATTTTCTGGTTGACCCATTCATTCTTTAGTAGGATGCTCTTTA
>NW_027970781.1:0-207 GCF_054177405.1 Leptonychotes weddellii
GGCGCCCCTATAATTGTTAATTTTTAATAAATTAGCCATTTCACTTTAAAATTACTTTTGTTAACATTTTTGTGATTTTTTTAAGCTAAGGCTCTGTAAGAGAAAAACGTTGTTCCTAAATATATTCAATGTATATTCAAAATGTATAAATAGTTCTTTTTTTAAAAGATTTTTTATTTATTCATTTGAAAGAGAGAGAGAGAACGA
>NW_027970782.1:0-207 GCF_054177405.1 Leptonychotes weddellii
TGAAGGAAATTTCCAAGCAGCAATGCAGGGAAAGGAAACTCAGAGACCAATAATCTTTTTTTTTTAATTTTTTATTGTTATGTTAATCACCATACATTACATCATTAGTTTCAGATGTAGTGTTCCATGATTCATTGTTTGTGCATAACACCCAGTGCTCCATGCAGAACGTGCCCTCTTTAATACCCATCACCAGGCTCACCCATC
>NW_027970783.1:0-207 GCF_054177405.1 Leptonychotes weddellii
GTAGATCCGGGTTCTGACTCACTATCCCTTGGTTCTGCTTTCTCAGTGTTGACACATTCCCAAGCTGCTTCTCTTGTGGTCCCATGATGGCATCCAGCCAGGAAAAAACAGAGAATTGTTGCCCCAGTGTTCTCAACTAAAGTCCCAATATTCAGGTGAATGGCACCAGCTCAGGTCATAAGAACACTCCTGAGATAATTACTGGGA
>NW_027970784.1:0-207 GCF_054177405.1 Leptonychotes weddellii
GCAGGGGGAGTGGGAGAGGGAGAAGCAGGCTTCCCGCGGAGCAGGGAGCCTGATGCGGGGCTCGATCCCAGGACTCTGGGATCATGACCTGAGCCGAAGGCAGATGCTTAACGACTGAGCCACCCAGGCGCCCCTCCTATATGTGGAATCTTAAACAAGCTCATAGAAAGAATTGATTGGTGTTTGTCAGAGATTCCGGCGGGGGGG
>NW_027970785.1:0-207 GCF_054177405.1 Leptonychotes weddellii
GGTCATCCCAGTCGGCTGCAGTCAGCTTCTGTCCTGTTCTCAGGATGCTCCCCCCAAGACTCCAACATAGCCTGACCCCCAGGAAAAAGAGGCCAGGGCAGCACATTTCACCCTCTGAGTTTGTCATCCAGATATAGCCCTTCAAAATTCACGGTCCTAGCATCCCTTCAGTACGTTAGGAATGTCTGAAAGGCTGCCCGCCAGCTT
>NW_027970786.1:0-207 GCF_054177405.1 Leptonychotes weddellii
AAATCTTTAAAAAAAAAAATAGTAATGGCTGAACTTGAAGAGAATTTTAATTGACTGGTGGTAGTAAAATAGATCGGTGTTTAGGAAATAAAAAGAATAGTAACTGGGATGACTGGGTGGCTCAGTTGGTTAAGTGTTTGCCTTCGATTCAGGTCATGATTCCAGGGTCCTGGGATTGAGTCCCACTGCTCAGCGGGGAGCCTGCTT
>NW_027970787.1:0-207 GCF_054177405.1 Leptonychotes weddellii
AGAAAAACGGAATATAACTATTGCTGGAGATTCTTTCAATCCACCATTGTGCTCAGTAGAGAAGAGAGAACATTGCAGAATTCTAAAAGATGATTTCCCATCCCAGACACTGTTGACCAACAGCCCCTTCAGAACATGCAGGAGTTTCAAATATTCACATCCTAACTTGCACTTCCAAGTACTACCGATACAATGGTAAAGACGAAA
>NW_027970788.1:0-1125 GCF_054177405.1 Leptonychotes weddellii
GGGAGGGGGTGGCAGAGAGAGGAGAAGCAGGTCCCTTGCTGAGCAGGGAGCCCGATGTAATGCTTAATTCCCGGGACCCTGGGATCATGACCCAAGCCGAAGGCAGACGTTAAACCGACTGAGCCACCCAGCGCCCCCCATTCAGACTTCTTTAAAGACCTCATTCCTTCCCTCCCTTTCTGTTGCCAGTGCTCTCACCTATTCCTGTCTCTTGCACAGACTAGTGCAGTAGACTGCCTACCAATCTTTCTGGTTCCACTCTCGGCCTCCTTTGAATCCATTCTCCACGCTGCTGTCGGGGCAAACTGAGATGAAAATCTGATGTTACTTCCCTGCTGCCATTATTTGTGGGTTCCCTCATTGCTTGGAGTTCGACCTTTAAGAGACCTTCCAAGCCCTTGCTTTTGCAGCCTTCCCTCCTGCTCATCATTCACATACAGGCTGCCCTTTAGCCCCAGATGAATTCTTACAAGCCCCAAATACATTATTATCCAAATAACTTCCAAGTCCATGAGCCTCATCATTGTGCCTTGACGAAGGTACAGAGCGGAAGGATTTCATTTTTCTCCTCTTCACCCGTTGGTAAAGGGAGTGATTCCCACCCTAAAGTTATGGGATGTCCGGATGTTGAACAGATGAGCTCGACAGTAATCTATTACCCATGTATACGCATGGCCCACACCATGCAGGGCCACAAGGGGGTTGCACTGGGAGCAGAATGAATAAGGGCTGTGGGGGGCAGACCTTGTAGTAACCAGAGAGTGAAGGTGAGCCTTACTTCCTGCAGGAGGGAATGATTGACTTGCTGGATAATTCCACACACTGTCAGGGAAATGGACCTTACTCCTTGGGGAGAAACTGTGCCTGGTCCCTGGGATAAGGAAGGTCGTTTGGCCAGGAGACCTGATCTGTGGGAGCAGAGGGGGAAGGGAACATTGAATGAGGCCATTGGAGGCTCTCTGATGTTCCCTGATGCCAAGACAACACTTCCTATTGAATCTTTTTTTTTTTTTAAGATTTTATTTATTTATTTGACAGAGAGACACAGAGAGAGCACAAGTAGGAAGAGCAGCAGGCAGAGGGAGAGTGAGAGGGAGAAGCAGGATCTCCCTGAGCAGGGAGCCC
>NW_027970789.1:0-207 GCF_054177405.1 Leptonychotes weddellii
GAGAACCTCTGATTTACAGCCAGTCAGTCTGAAGCACAGGGACCACCTGGATTTGTGACTGGCATCTGAAGGGGACAGTCATCCTGTGGGACTGAGCCCTTAACCTGTGCAATATGATGTTATCTCCAGGTGGATAGAGGCAGATGGAGTGTGGAGAGGATGATTCTGTTTTACATCCCCAACAGTCCCCACCACACACACCTGCAG
>NW_027970790.1:0-207 GCF_054177405.1 Leptonychotes weddellii
TTCTTCCTTTTTTTTTTCTCTTTGTGCCACATCATTATCACTTCGAACAAGACATATGGCACATAATAGGTGCTCAGTAAAAAACAACAACATATAGAAGATACATGTATGTATATGTATGTACGTATGTTTGAGTAAATAAAGGGATAGACAGACGATGGATGGAATTTTTATTTATTTATTTATTTATTTATTTATTGGAACTTT
>NW_027970791.1:0-207 GCF_054177405.1 Leptonychotes weddellii
CTCCCCCATGCGCACACGGGGTCGTTCCACCTTGTGACCCTCAGGGCGCCGGGCCGGCCTGCTCTGCTGCCCTGGGACCACGTGGCCTGGGGGGCGGTGGCACCACGCCGTCTGTGGCCCCGGCAGCCTTGCCGCTCTCAGACCGCGTGCGGACACCTCCTGCCCGCCGCGCGCTCCTCGCCGCGCGCTCCTCGCCGCGTGCTCCTC
>NW_027970792.1:0-207 GCF_054177405.1 Leptonychotes weddellii
CCCTGTGGTCCCCCATGAAGAACACACCTGCCCAGATGCACATGAGCCCCCCGCGGCCCTGCGTTAAAGGGAATGGCACGGGGCATGTGGACCACCTCGGAGACAGCAGAAGGAGAAGGGGATGCCAGGTGCAGGGACACACGGACACACTTACGGACTGACAGGGTCACTGACTGGGACATGATGGAATTTCAGGACCTGGACACG
>NW_027970793.1:0-207 GCF_054177405.1 Leptonychotes weddellii
ACAAAATATTTTATGGAGAGGGGGCTTTAGCTAGGATTGGAGAAGACTTTTCCTTTTCAAGCAAACTTTAAACTAAAATTTAAATGGTGTTAGGGAGACATTTATCCCAAAAAGCAAGAGAGGAGAACAAACGGGAAGAGCAGCACGTGCAAGGGCCCTGGGGGAGGAGGAGTTAGTGGTTTTTGTGGGGTTTTAAAAATTTTTTAT
>NW_027970794.1:0-207 GCF_054177405.1 Leptonychotes weddellii
TCCTAGGCGAACAAACCTTCAAAAAGCAAGAAATGGATACAGGATCTAGTTACAATGTAGCTGTAAAGTGCTGCCTTGTCTTTGCCCCCTGCTCAAAATAAAGCTGTTACCTTTCTAGCCCTGTCCGCCATGGTGCTTAGCAGCCAGGGATGCATGGTCTCAGACATGTTTACCAAGTAAAACACTGACTTGAGGGGCGTCTGGGTG
>NW_027970795.1:0-207 GCF_054177405.1 Leptonychotes weddellii
TATATGTTAAAAAAAAGAAGAAGAAGAAGAAGGTAGCGGGAGGGGAAGAATGAAGCGGGGGAAATCGGAGGGGTAGACGAACCATGAGAGACGATGGACTCTGAAAAACAAACTGAGGGTTCTAGAGGGGAGGGGGGTGGGAGGATGGGTTAGCCTGGTGGTGGGTATTGAGGAGGGCACATTCTGCATGGAGCACTGGGTGTTATG
>NW_027970796.1:0-207 GCF_054177405.1 Leptonychotes weddellii
AAAGTATCAAATGGCCCTTTTTTCAGTAAAATATGTATTAGTCCACACATTAAAAACACACGTATTAGGGGGCGGAGCAAGATGGCAGAGGAGTAGGAGACCTAGATTTCATCTGGTCTCAGGAATTCAGCTGGATAGGGATCAAACCATTCTGAACACCTACAAACTCAACAGGAGATCGAAGAAAAGAATAGCAACAACTCTCTG
>NW_027970797.1:0-207 GCF_054177405.1 Leptonychotes weddellii
TTTCTTCCTTTTTTTTTCTCTTTGTGCCACATCATTATCACTTCGAACAAGACATATGGCACATAATAGGTGCTCAGTAAAAAACAACAACATATAGAAGATACATGTATGTATATGTATGTACGTATGTTTGAGTAAATAAAGGGATAGACAGACGATGGATGGAATTTTTATTTATTTATTTATTTATTTATTTATTGGAACTTT
>NW_027970798.1:0-207 GCF_054177405.1 Leptonychotes weddellii
GGGAGGGAGTCTGTGAAATGCTGTGTGTCTTAAGCACCTTAGGCACATAGTAGGTACTTGTTATATGCTAACTTCTGATAACCGCACTCTTGTCAAAACCCATCGTCTCCCACTCTTCCGAAGGGAAGGCGGAGACCCAGAAAGGGAAGGAGACCTTAAGGTTACACAGAGACCCCGTAACAGAGCTGGGACTCAAACATGAGTCTC
>NW_027970799.1:0-1125 GCF_054177405.1 Leptonychotes weddellii
CTTTCATTCATGATTTTATTTATTTGGGTCATTCCTCTTTTCTTTTTGATAAGTCTGGACAGGGGTTTATCAATCTTGTTAATTCTTTCAAAGAACCAGCTCCTAGTTTCATTGATCTGTTCTACTTTTCTTTTGGTTCTATTTCATTGATTTCTGCTCTGATCTTTATTATTTCTCTTCTCTTGCTGGATTTAGGCTTAATTTGCTGTTCTTTCTCCAGCTCCTTTAGGTGTAGGGTTAGGTTGTGTACTTGAGACCTTTCTTGTTTCTTGAGAAAGGCTTGTATTGCTATATACTTTCCTCTTAGGACTGCCTTTGCTGCATCCCAAAGATTTGGAACAGTTGTGTTTTCATTTTCATTTCTTTCCATGAATTTTTTTAACCCGTCTTTAATTTCCTGGTTGACCCATTCATTCTTTAGTAGGATGCTCTTTAGCCTCCATGTATTTGAGTTCTTTCCACCTTTCTTCTTGTGTTTGAGTTCTACTTTCAAAGCATTGTGGTCCGAAAAGAGGCAGGGAATGATCCCAATCTTTTGGTACCAGTTGAGACCTGATTTGTGACCGAGGATGTGATCTATTCTGGAGAATGTTCCATGAGTACTAGAGAAGAATGTGTATTCTGTTGCTTTGGGATGGAATGTTCTGAATATATCTGTCAAGTCCATGTGATCCATTGTGTGTCATTTAAAGCCTTTATTTCCTTGTTGAGCTTGTGCTTAGATGATCTGTCCATCTCAGTGAGGGGAGGTGTTAAAGGCCCTACTATTATGTCTTGTTGTCGCTGTGTTTTTTTGATTTTGTTATTGATTGGCTTATATAATTGGCTGCTCCCATGTTAGGGGCATAGATATTTACAATTGTTAGATCTTCTTGTTGGATAGGCCCTTTAAATAGGATATAGTGTCCTTCCTCATCTCTTATTATAGCCTTTGGTTTAAAATCTAATTTATCTGATATAAGGACTGCCCCTCCCGCTTTCTTTTGGTGTCCATTAGCATGGTAAATAGTCTTCCACCCCCTCACTTTTTTATCTGGATGTGTCTTTGGGTCTAAAATGAGTCTCTTGCAGGCAGCATATCAATGGGTCTTGTTTTTTTTATCCAATCTGATACCCTGTGTTTTT
>NW_027970800.1:0-207 GCF_054177405.1 Leptonychotes weddellii
TGCTAATATTGTATGACACTGATACCAAGTTCTGGGTCCTCTCTCACCTTCAGGTTAAATAATTCACTAGAAGGACTCACAGAACTCACTGAAAGCCATTACACTCATGGTTACAGTTATTACAGTGAAAGGATACAGATTAAAGACAGCAGAGGGAAGAAACACACAGGGCTGGATCCAGGAAGAGTTCCAAGTATGAACTTCTAG
>NW_027970801.1:0-207 GCF_054177405.1 Leptonychotes weddellii
TAATAGTACTGATTGATTGATAAAAAAATACTGATTGATTGACTGAATGAATGAATAACTAAGTGAGGAGGGACAAAACTTGCTCTAGGAAGTGGAGCTTAATCATCCACCTCCTCTGAATGTGGGCTGGACTTCGTGATTTGCACCCAAAGAAAAGAATACAGAAAGGGGAATAATAGTAACTATATTGTGGAGAAACCTGGCAGA
>NW_027970802.1:0-207 GCF_054177405.1 Leptonychotes weddellii
AAAGAAAGAAAGAAAGAAAGAAAGAAAGAAAGAAAGAAAGAAAGAAAGAAAGAAAGAAAGAAAGAAAGAAAGAAAGAAATTCCCAGTAGGGCAGGAACACAGAAATCATTTTATGATTTTCATTATGCAAAAAACATGGGACCTGGAGGGTCGAAAAATTATGCAGCGACAGTAGGATGCCATGAAACTGCAGGGTCTTTGGTGTAG
>NW_027970803.1:0-207 GCF_054177405.1 Leptonychotes weddellii
TTCTTTTGTCCACCCATGTGTTAGTTTTACCTGCACTAGACTTTCACATAAATGGAATCATCGTGTAGACTCTCTTTTGTGTAAAGCTTCTTTCACTCAGCATACTGTTTTTGAGATTCATCCATGTTATGTGAGCCAACAACCTGTTCCTTTTTATTGCTAAGTAGTATTCCATTGTGTAAATATATTAAAACTTGTTTATTCATT
>NW_027970804.1:0-207 GCF_054177405.1 Leptonychotes weddellii
TTCACAATGGTAAAGAGTGCCAGCATTTCATTTTTATTTTATTTTTATTTATTTTTATTATTTTTCTTTTTTTATTGTCATGTTAATCCCCGTGCATTCCATCATTAGTTTTAGATGAAGTGTTCCATGATTCATTGTTTGTGCATAACACCCAGTGCTCCATGCAGAACGTGCCCTCCTCAATACCCACCACCAGGCCCACCCCTC
>NW_027970805.1:0-207 GCF_054177405.1 Leptonychotes weddellii
TAGTGTTCCATGATTCATTGTTTGTGCATAACACCCAGTGCTCCATGCAGAACGTGCCCTCTTTAATACCCATCACCAGGCTAACCCATCCTCCCACCCCCCTCCCCTCTAGAACCCTCAGTTTGTTTTTCAGAGTCCATCGTCTCTCATGGTTCGTCTCCCCCTCCGATTTCCCCCCCTTCATTCTTCCCCTCCTGCTATCTTCTT
>NW_027970806.1:0-207 GCF_054177405.1 Leptonychotes weddellii
TCTGTCCTAATGAAATCAGATTACGTGCAAGCAGGGGCCACCACGAAGAGGACACGCCGTTCCCAGAGTTCAGGGTAGGGCCTCAGACTGTGTGCGAAACCGGCGGGTCCTGCTGCATACAGGCAGGTTGGGCACCAGGGGACCGAATGGCATTTGCTGAGCACCTACTCTGTGCCAAGGGTCACCCCCCACTTATATCTGTCGTGG
>NW_027970807.1:0-207 GCF_054177405.1 Leptonychotes weddellii
GTTTGCACTCTCTCTCTCTCAAATAAATAAATACCTTTTTAAAACAATTTTTTTAAAATAAACATTAGTGGAGCAGAACTTTTTTTTCCTTTGGGTTAAAAAAAATAAACTCTATAGGTAGAAGTTCTAATCTCTTGTAGTATCTCAAATGGAGCATCTTCAACCTCTCCTCATATATTAAAACTCCCATTTATGTACTCCACTTGA
>NW_027970808.1:0-207 GCF_054177405.1 Leptonychotes weddellii
AAATCTCGCCAACTCAATGAGCATAAGGAAAAAATATAGTAATTTTGAATATAGTTGTGTAAGGTCTTGGGTAACTTAAAAAATTACATTTTAGTTTTCTTCCCTATAAAATTACCACCACCTACCTCATAAGGTTGTCATGAGGATCAAATGAGTGCCTAGCTCAGGGGATGTGCTTCTTAAGAACTTAATTTACTTCTTTCAATG
>NW_027970809.1:0-207 GCF_054177405.1 Leptonychotes weddellii
AATGAAGCGGGGGAAATCAGAGGGGTAGACGAACCATGAGAGACGATGGACTCTGAAAAACAAACAGGGTTCTAGAGGGGAGGGGGGTGGGAGGATGGGTTAGCCTGGTGGTGGGTATTGAGGAGGGCACATTCTGCATGGAGCACTGGGTGTTATGCACAAACAATGAATCATGGAACACTTCATCTAAAACTAATGATGTAATGT
>NW_027970810.1:0-1125 GCF_054177405.1 Leptonychotes weddellii
CCAGGACCCCGAGATCATGACCTGAGCCGAAGGCAGACACTTAACCGACTGAGCCACCCAGGAGCCCCACAACACTGTATGTTAACTAACTTGAAACTAAAATAAAAACTTAAATGAGTAAAAAATCTCTTTAAAACACTATCAAATTGGGGCACCTGGGTGGCTCAGTTGTTAAGCGGCTGCCTTCCGCTCAGGTCATGATCCCAGGGTCCTGGGATTGAGCCCTGCATCAGGCTCCCTGCTCGGTGGGGAGCCTGCTTCTCGAGAACCTCTCTCACTCCCCCTGCTTGTGTTCCCTCTCTCGCTGTGTCTCTGTCAAATAAATAAAATCTTAAAAAAAAAAACAAACTATCAAACTATTGAAATATTATGAAAAATAATGAAAGAACTAAATAAATGGAGAGATAACTTTATTCATAAATTAGAAAGCTTAGTATTATAAAGATTATAATTTCTCACCAAATTGATTTACATATTTAATACAGTTGGAATTAAAATTGTAAAAGATTTCTTCCTGGAATTTGGCAGCCTCTTTCCAAGATATATGTATGTGGAAATGCAAAGGATCTATAATAGCCAACACAGTCTTGAGGTTAAAAAAAAAAAATGGCAATAGTTGCTCTACTGGCTGTCAAGATTTATTATCAAGCTACAGGAATTAGACATGCTTTATTGGCACAAAGATTAGAACAGAGAACCTAGAAACAGATCTATGCATATATATACATATATATATATACTTGATTTGTGACAAAGGTGTCCCTGCAGAGCTGTGTGAAAAGGCTGTCTTTTCAATAAATGGTCTTGGAAACATTTGATTTCCACATAGGAATAGGAAAAATTAATTTGACAAATATTTCACACCATAAAAAGTTAATTCTGGGGTCAAGGGCTTGTAGATTTAAAAGTGAATGGAAAACTGGGGCGGAGCAAGATGGCGGAGGAGTAGGAGACCTGGATTTTGTCTCCTCTCAGGAATTCAGCTGGATAGGGATCAAACCATTCTGAACACCTACAAACCCAACAGGAGATCGAAGAAAGGAATAGCAACAACTCTCTGAACAGAAAAGCGACCACTTTCTGGAAGGTAGGACGTGCGGAGAAGTGAATCCGAGGCGATATTCG
>NW_027970811.1:0-207 GCF_054177405.1 Leptonychotes weddellii
CTGGGTGGCTCAGTTGGTTAAGCGACTGCCTTCGGCTCAGGTCATGATCCTGGAGTCCCTGGATCGAGTCCCGCATCGGGCTCCCTGCTCCGCGGGGAGTCTGCTTCTCCCTCTGACCCTCCGGACCCTCCCCCCTCTCATGCTCTCTCTCTGTCTCTCTCTCTCAAATAAATAAATAAAATCTTTAAAAAAAAAAAAATCATCTAT
>NW_027970812.1:0-207 GCF_054177405.1 Leptonychotes weddellii
GGGGAGGGTATGTGCTCTGGTAAGCGCTGTGAATTGTGCAAGACTGTTGAATCTCAGATCTGTACCTCTGAAACAAATAATGCAATATATGTTAAGAAAAAAAAAAGAAGAAGAAGGTAGCGGGAGGGGAAGAATGAAGCGGGGGAAATCGGAGGGGTGGACGAACCATGAGAGACGATGGACTCTGAAAAACAAACTGAGGGTTCT
>NW_027970813.1:0-207 GCF_054177405.1 Leptonychotes weddellii
CCTCTGAAACAAATAATGCAATATATGTTAAGAAAAAAAAAAAGAAGAAGAAGAAGGTAGCGGGAGGGGAAGAATGAAGCGGGGGAAATCGGAGGGGTAGACGAACCATGAGAGACGATGGACTCTGAAAAACAAACAGGGTTCTAGAGGGGAGGGGGGTGGGAGGATGGGTTAGCCTGGTGGTGGGTATTGAGGAGGGCACATTCT
>NW_027970814.1:0-207 GCF_054177405.1 Leptonychotes weddellii
GATTCGATCACGGGGAGGAAAGCAAACAGATTATTTGATCTGTAAATGCTTTGTTAAACCTAAAACGAATTAGAGGAATACATGAAAATGGTTTTAAATTAAAATAAAATCCCCCGTGGATGGGAAGGGGCCGCCGGAGTGGCCACCGCTGGTCCCTCACGCACCTCACCACCGTCTCCCTGTGAGCCTGCTTGTAGGCATCAGATG
>NW_027970815.1:0-207 GCF_054177405.1 Leptonychotes weddellii
CAGCAACCTCTTTGACCTCAGCCGAAGCAACTTCTTTCTAGAAACATCGCCAAAGGCAAGGGAAGCAAGGGCAAAAATGAACTATTGGGACTTCATCAAGATAAAAAGCTTTTGCAAAGCAAAGGAAACAGTCAACAAAACCAAAAGACAACCGACCGAATGGGAGAAGATATTTGCAAATGACATATCAGATAAAGGGCTAGTATC
>NW_027970816.1:0-207 GCF_054177405.1 Leptonychotes weddellii
TGTTTGACTTACAACCCCCGCTTTCTCAGTTTCAGTAGGAGTTTCAATTTTTCAGATTATTAAACTTTTTTTTTATTTTATTATTTTTTTTATTCTTATGTTAATCCCCATACATTACATCATTAGTTTTAGATGTAGTGTTCCATGATTCATTGTTTGTGCATAACACCCAGTGCTCCATGCAGAATGTGCCCTCCTCCATACCCA
>NW_027970817.1:0-207 GCF_054177405.1 Leptonychotes weddellii
CCCACCCAGGAGAACAGCAATGCTACCGGCAAGCCACGTCCATAGCCAGGACACGGCACACCCCGCAGACGCCCACCCGGGGCAGCCCCAGTGCTGTCCCAGCAGGTCCTTGACCAGGACCCCTGGCCAATGCCCGCCCTACTGAGAGAATCCACGGTCCTGCAGCCCAGCAGGTCCTTGACCAGGACCCCTGGCCAATTCCGCCCT
>NW_027970818.1:0-207 GCF_054177405.1 Leptonychotes weddellii
GGGTTCCCTGCTCAGCGGGGAGCCCGTTTCTCCCTCTCCTCCTCACCTGTGCTCTCTGTCTCTCAAATAATTAAAATCTTAAAAAAAAAAAAAAAAAAAAGACCAAAGGGCATTCTCTTTAAAATAGTTCAAAAACAGACTCTAAGAACAGTTTGTGATGATGCCTTCTTTCTTGAGTATAATTATTATTTTTACCCATACACTGGA
>NW_027970819.1:0-207 GCF_054177405.1 Leptonychotes weddellii
GATAAATCCGACGTGCTCGTGGTGGATGATCCTTTTAATGTATTGTTGGATCCTATTAGCTAGGATTTTTCTTTTTCTTTTTTTTTTTTTAAAGATTTTATTTATTTATTCATGAGAGACAGAGGGAGAGAGAGGCAGAGGGAGAAGCAGGCTCCCAAGGAGCAGGAAGCCCGATGCGGGACTCGATCCCAGGACCCTGAGATCACG
>NW_027970820.1:0-1125 GCF_054177405.1 Leptonychotes weddellii
CAATTGCTAGCCTGAATTCCATCTCCGACATCTTGGTTATATCTGCATCCATTTGTAAATCTGCAGCATAAGTCATAATCTCTGAGTCTTTTCTGTTTTGGGGGCTCCCCCTCCTAGTCATTCTGTTGATAGGTGTTTGAGGGAATGTATAGAGTCCAAATTATTGACCAGAACCCAAGCAAGATGCACCTGTTTTCTTGGGACCTAGGGTTGCTGGCCTCTTGTTTTCCCAGCCTGTCTTCTGTGGGAGGGGCCTGCCGTGCTGTTACTCAGGCAACCTTGTTTGGGGGGAGTTGCCCTCTGCCCCTGTGGTGGGGGATGGGCTCAGTGGGAATCAGTCTTTGGGGCTTTTCTTCTTTGGCGCCTTTCCCTGGCAGCTTTCCATGTCTCTTCCACGAGTCAGAGCAGAAGAGACCATTTCCAACCCTCTGCCTCAGAGAAGAGAGACCTCAGTCTGTTCTTCAGTGTGCTCTCCAGGCCACACTGTCTCCGTTTCTGTCCGTGCTGCTATAAAGTGCAGCATCCTGGGTTGTGTGCCCCTCCGCAGCGCTCCCAGTCCTGGCTCCAGGTCGGGGCACGTCTCTGCCCTTTATGCTTCTAAAACCACCAGCTGCTCCCAGCTCACGCGCGCACGCACAGCTCCGCTGCTTGGGGTCCTGTCCTGGGGACTGCAGTTCGTGTGTGCGAGACTCCAACGCTCGAGGTTTCCACCCCGGACGTTGCAGTTCACCGGTGGGACCCCGGCACACCGGGTTTCCGACTTGGAGGCTGCAGTTTGCATGTGCGCGACTGTTGCTCCGGGTTTCTGTCGGGGGTCTGCGGTTCGCGTGCGCGCGACCCCGCCAGTCTGGTCCTCCACCCTGGGGGCTGCCCTAAAGTCCTTTCCAGATGCTACCGGTCTGCGAGTCTGTGCCCCGTCCACAGCACGCGAGGCTGTCACTCACCGGCGGTGTAGGATCCCCACGTCCAGGCACCCTCCCGCTGCCGTTTATCCTCCGATATCTGCCCGCAGAATCACGGCTCTCCACTTCGTACCTCAAAACCAACCACCTGTGATATTCTGTTTGTAGAGATCCAGATCTTACATCTCAGGCTGGTTTCGTGGGTGCTCAGAGTGGTCTGGTA
>NW_027970821.1:0-207 GCF_054177405.1 Leptonychotes weddellii
GGGGCGCCTGGGTGGCTCAGTCGTTAAGCGTCTGCCTTCGGCTCAGGTCATGATCCCAGGGTCCTGGGATCGAGCCCCGCATCGGGCTCTCTGCTTGGCGGGAAGCCTGCTTCTGCCTCTTCCATTCCCCCCTGCTTGTGTTCCCTCTCTCGCTGTCTCTCTCTCTCTCTGTCAAAATAAATAAATAAAATCTTTAAAAAAAAAAAA
>NW_027970822.1:0-207 GCF_054177405.1 Leptonychotes weddellii
GTAAATGCGTGTCAAATTCTGATAGATATTACAAACCTGCCCTCTAGGGGGTTAAGACATTTTGCACTCTTACCAGCGATGAAAGGGAGGGCTAACTTCTTTACAGTGTTGATACCAAAGAGTATTTTCAAAGTTGGATGTTCGCAGGTGGTGATCATTGAGAAAGGTTTCTCATTGTAGGCAAAGATGAACATGCTCACGTGTGTT
>NW_027970823.1:0-207 GCF_054177405.1 Leptonychotes weddellii
CAAATGATTCTGAACTTGAATATATGTAAATATATTTGCATATCCATTATGACACTAATTATTAATATTTTATATGATATAAACATATAACTATAGTCATTATCCTTGCTGGGTCTACAAAATTATTTTCTAAACATTTGTTTGCTTACTTGTTAGTTCAGGGCATCTGAATGCAAGGCTGTTTCATTTTTTTTTTTTTTCTTTCTG
>NW_027970824.1:0-207 GCF_054177405.1 Leptonychotes weddellii
AATGCCAATTGTGCACTAGATGTCTATTTATGACATATGAAAACTGAAAATATGAAAGAAATTTATACAAATACATGTTTTGTTTTGTTTGCCTTTTGTTCTCCTTGAGGATTTTGATGGACTCCTGTTTCACATCCCTTTTGAGTCTATTTTTGTGTATGGTGTAAGGAAATGGTCCAGTTTCATTCTTCTGCATGTGACTGCCCA
>NW_027970825.1:0-207 GCF_054177405.1 Leptonychotes weddellii
CCTTTTGTTTATGTGTACCTTCCAAGGGCGGTACAGTGATGGAGTGGACAGGGATTGGGGGCAGGTGCCACCCGAAAGACCAGCCCAGTAAGACTGTCGTGGGCTGGGGTCCGGGCTGAGGCGTGTGGGTCTTGGTCTGTGTGCTAAGGACCACACAGACGTTTCTAAGGCAGGGGGATAACACCCCAACAGTTTTAGCAGGAAACC
>NW_027970826.1:0-207 GCF_054177405.1 Leptonychotes weddellii
AAAAGCTTAGGGGCGCCTGGGTGGCTCAGTTGGTTAAGCGACTGCCTTCGGCTCAGGTCATGATCCCAGGGTCCTGGGATCGAGTCCCGCATCGGGCTCCCTGCTCTGCGGGGAGCCTGCTTCTCCCTCTCCCACTCCCCCTGCTTGTGTTCCCTCTCTCGCTGTGTCTCTCTCTGTCAAATAAATAAATAAAATCTTTAAAAAAAA
>NW_027970827.1:0-207 GCF_054177405.1 Leptonychotes weddellii
ACCTACAAACTCAACAGGAGATCGAAGAAAGGAATAGCAACAACTCTCTGAACAGAAAAGCGACCACTTTCTGGAAGGTAGGACGTGCGGAGAAGTGAATCCGAGGCGATATTCGGGAGGATAGACGGCGGGGGAGGGGCCTCCGTCGGCCGCTTCTGGCAAGTGATAGAACCACGGAGCACAAAATCGGAACTTTTAAAAGTCTGC
>NW_027970828.1:0-207 GCF_054177405.1 Leptonychotes weddellii
AGCTAGTGTATCAGTCTTCTCCTGCCCTTGGATATCAGTGCTCCTGGTTCTTAGGCCTTCAATATAGGCAAGACTTAACAACCAATTTCTCCCCTGGTTCTCAAGCCTTTGGACCTGGATTATACCACCAGCTTTCCTGGTTTTTCTGGCTTCCAGGTGGCAGATTGTGGGACTGACTTCCTGGCTTCCATTATTGTGTAACTAATT
>NW_027970829.1:0-207 GCF_054177405.1 Leptonychotes weddellii
CAAACTTGGTTACTTTGACACTATATACTTAAAGAGGCTTAGTCAATTAGTAACTCTTGCTAAACCTAGGTTAATAAGCAGACCTACACATAAAAAGAACAACCTTTTTGTCATCAAGACTGTTTAGAAATTTATCAAAATGAGAGAGTACTGTTAGTAAAAGTTAAATATTTAAGTATCTAAGGCAAGGATAGGCAAACCTTTTTT
>NW_027970830.1:0-207 GCF_054177405.1 Leptonychotes weddellii
ACCACACCGTCCAGAGATGTCCTGCACTAAGAAGGTAGTGTTCCCGTAAATGACCACTTGCTTCTACTTCTTAGCAGTTCCAATCTTTAAAAGCATTTTGTTCCACACTATTTAGAATATCAATAGTCCTTCCTGGGTGAAGGTTTAAGCACACTTCTGGCACTATTGATGGGTACGATGTTCCATTAGAGTAATCCCATTAATTTA
>NW_027970831.1:0-12335 GCF_054177405.1 Leptonychotes weddellii
TTCTTCTTTTTTTTTTTTTTCTTAACATATCTTGCATTATTTGTCTCAGAGGTACAGATCTGAGACTCAACAGTCCTGCACAATTCACAGCGCTTAACAGAGCACGTACCCTCCCCAGTGTCTATCACCCAGTCACCCCATCCCTCCCACCCCACCCCCCACTCCAACAACACTCAGTTAAACAACAGACATTCTTTAATGCTTTGCTTTATAATTACAATAACAAGTGTAAATAAAGAAACCATTTTTATTCTTGCTCTACCTTCTAGATATTTGATGTGAAGATAGAAGTGGTTGAACTCAATATTCCTAAACTTAAACTAGTTTAATCAAAACTCAAATATTATATACATATATGGAGTCATGTACATTTTTAGAGATCATATTTTTTTTCATTGGTGTTTATATAATTTTGGGGGTTCTTTCTCCATTTCTATTCAATCTATGCTGCCTGAGAAACTGTTATATTTGCCTGTGCCACCCAGGGCCACACACCATATTTAGCAGAAGATGCAATAAAAACAACACAAAGAAAAATGATTTTGAGGGGTGAGAACAAGGGGAATCCAGGAAACAGAATTTATTTAATTTTAGAAAGCATTTCACAAGTTTTCATACCCCAAATATTGGGTTACCATGGAAGTAGAGGAAATGTTTTGTCATTGTTAGAGAACTGGCTTAAAAACAAAGGTAAGGTTAAGCAGGCACTTCTCTGGATGAAGTGGTATTAACAGTGGGGAGCCCTAGGGATCGTTCTTGGAAAGGTCTTATTTAACTGCTTTTATACCAGATATGAAAATAGATTACAATGAAATCTAAAATTGTGGAGTCTAATGCTGGGAGATATCCTTCATTGTCATTTAGTCTAATTCCTTTATTTTGCAGAGAGAAAGAAAAATTTATGACATCTTGGTCAAGGTGACACAGAAGCAAGAAACACGTTCTGATTTCCAGACAATGGGCCTTCCTCTGCCACCCTGTCTTGCCTTCATTATCAGATGTGACAATGACACGGTGCCATTAAGCACTGCGAGGAGATTTCACAAAGCTCTCTGAGCTGAGCAAGCACATATGTCTGATGAGATCCAGTGTGGGAAGTCTAAGTGAATGCTTTGAGGAAAATAGAAATTAGTCACAAGTTTAGAGGCTTTGATGATCAATGATAGCAAATGTGTCGATATGTAATGCTTCCCATAACCATCATCTTAATGTGCTACAGGTCTATTGAAAGGCCTTTGCTCATCATATCTGGGAAAAATGGTAGGAATTAATTAGAAAACATTACCCTACCATTGCACAAAAGCAGAGTGTCTTTATTCTTGGCAAGCTGTGTTGAGTTTTAGGCATAAAACCTAAAAAAGGATTGAATAGCTGGAAAGATTCACCTAGAATGGCAAATAAACTAGTCATGGGGAAGAAGGGACTTCAGTGGAGGACTGACTAAAACAAACTTAGGATAGAGAGGTGGAAAATATACAGTATGTCTTAGTCTTTTCAGGCTGTTAAAATGGAATACCACAGACTTGATGGCTTATAAATAACATTTATTCCTTACAGTTCCAGAGCCTGGGAAGTCCAAGATCAAGGAACCTGCAGATTCAGTCAGGTGAGAACTCACTTTCTGGTGTATAGATGCTTATCTTCTTACTAAAACCTCATATGGCAGAAGGGGTGAGGGATCTCTCTGGGGTTTCTTTAATTAGGGCACTAATCCCATTCATGAGGGCTCCACTCTCATGACCTAATCACCACCTACAGTCCTCCTACCTCCAAATACCATCACATTAGGGATTAGGTTTAAACATATGAATTTGGGGGTGGGGGAAACAAGGCATGGTTAAAAAAAATAATGGAATTAAAAAGATCGATAAGCGGCTTGTACTCTCATATTACTGATGGGAGTGTAAATTGCTGTAAACCCTTTGGAAAACTTTATGGTAGTAGCTACTAAATCTAAACCCATGCCTATCTTATGATCCAGCATTTCCATTCCTAAGTATATGCCCAAGAGAAATGAGTACATATGTCCAAAGAAAAATTCATACAAGACTTTCATAGCAGCATTGTTTGTACTATTTCAAATTAGGGATGATCCAACTGTCAATCAGCAGAAGAATGCATAAATAAATGATGGTATATTTACACAATGGAATACTACAATGCCATAAGAAAGAATGCACCATTTATATTGCAACAGTATGTATGAATTTCACAGACATTATATTGAACAAAAAGGGTACATTTTGTATTAGTTCATTTCTATAAAATTTATGTGAAGTTCATTTATATAAAATTAGTTCATTTATACAAAATTATTTAAAGGCAAAACAACTGATGATGATAGAAGTCAGAGTAATGTAAACTCCCTGGGTTCTAAGTATTGACAAGGGAAGGCTTGCAGAAACCAACTGTAGGGCTGGGTGTGTTCTACATCTTCACCTCGATGGTGGATTACAGGGGTGTATACATATGTCAATAAATACTGGACTGCACACTTAATATCACTGTTTGCTTGGTTTCTGGCAATAAAAAAAGAAGAAAAATGATGGAGAGTGGGAAGAACATGATTTAAAGGAGGGTAGTTTTAGTACAAATAACAGGAAAAACTATTGCATTTGTTTTGTCATTTCTCCAATTCAGATTGACTGAGTATGTTCCAGGCTCTATGTTCAGAGAGGATACCCAAAGATAATATGACTCACTTCTTGTCCTTGAGAATTTCACAGTCATGTGAGAGAACAGACCCGTGGCTAAAGTGGCTCAGTTGGTTAAGCAACTGCCTTCAGCTCAGGTCATGATCCTGGAGTCCCGGGATTGAGTCCCGCATCGGGCTCCCTGCTCGGCAGGGAGTCTGCTTCTCCCTCTGACCCTCCCCCCTCTCATGTGCTCTCTCTCTCCTCTCATCCTCTCTCTCAAATAAATAAATAAAATCTTAAAAAAAAATGAACAACTCAGGAAACAACAGATGTTGGCGAGGATGTGCAGAAAGGAGACCCTCCCCCCTCTCATGTGCTCTCTCTCTCCTCTCATCCTCTCTCTCAAATAAATAAATAAAATCTTAAAAAAAAATGAACAACTCAGGAAACAACAGATGTTGGCGAGGATGTGCAGAAAGGAGAACCTCTTACACTCTTGGTGGGAATGAAAACTGGTGCAGCCACTCTGGAAAACAGTATGGAGGTTCCTCAAAAAGTTAAAAATAAAGCTATCCTATGACCCAGCAATTGCACTACTAAGTATTTATCCAAATGATACAAACATAGTGATTCGAAGGGGAACCTGCACCCCAATGTTTATAGCAGCAATGTCCACAATAGCCAAAATATGGAAAGAGCCTAGATGTTCATTGACTGATGAATGGATAAAAAAGATGTGGTATATATACAATGGAATATTGAATTACTCAGCCATCAAAAAAGAATGAAATTTTGCCATTTGCAATGACATGGATGGAACTAGAGGGTATTATGCTAAATGAAATAAGTCAGTCAGAGAAAGACAAATACCATATGATCTCACTCATATGTGGAATTTAAGAAACAAAGTAGATGAGGGGACGGGAAGGAGAAATAAAATAAGATGGAAACAGAGGGGGAGATAAAATGCAAGAGACTCTTAACTCTAGGAAACAAAAAAAAAAGGTTGCTGGAGGGGAGGTGGGTGGGGTGAATGGGGTAACTGGGTGATGGACATTAAGGAGGGCACCTGATGGAATGAACACTAGGTGTTATATGCAAATGATGAATCACTAAATTCAACCCCTGAAACTAATAATATTAATACATTAACTAACTTGAATTTAAATCTAAAAAAATAACTATGATAACATGGTAAGTACCATCATCATGGACTCTGAGAAACAAACTGAGGGTTTTAGAGGGGAGGGGTGATTCTTTCAACATAAAAATCCATGTCACCATGGAAACATGGTGAGTTGAATGTGGGAATGGGAAGTCAGGGATAGTTGCATGGAGGAAGCACATTTGAATTGTGACTTTAAGAAAGAGAAGAAGCTCAACAAGTGGTGTAGGGGAAGGAAGGGTAATAAAAAAAAAATCCTATATGTGTGAAAGCACAAAATTACCCAGCAGGTGTGAGTTGTCTAGTTGTCAGGCATGACAGGGAGTCTGGATAGGGGAGGGTAAGTGAAGCTGGAATAGAGCTAGGAAGATTGAGAAGGGCCAGTAAGTAATTGAGACTGAAGCAGGAAGTGACACGGTCATATTCGTATTACAAAAGGACAACCCAGGAGTCCGCAAAGGGTACATAGAGGGGAGAAGAGGAGGTGGTGCCAACAGTCACCGAACACACACAGATGTGCCGATCTGCTGGTTGAACTGAAATGCATGCTGGTTGGTAGATAGAATAAAAGTAACTGTGCGAAGTGGTAAAATTAAGAATGCAAAATCTAATAAACTGTTAGTACAAACTGCTCATGATCATTGATAACTGGGCTTGCTGACATTGTGACATCAAGGGAACTTCTGCAGCAGGGTCTGTGGATCTGGGCTGTGTCACGGTAGACAGCAAAGCTACATTGCACAGCCTTTAGTAAGCATTCTGGGCTTCCGGAGGATCCCAGTTAATCATCACCCTCAAGCTCAAACTATTGCTTCTGACTCGTTTAGTTTTTACTTTTATTCTTATTTTTTAATTTTTAATTTTTTAAAATTTATTTTATTTTTTTTTTTAAGAAGGGTCCATGCCCAGTGTGGGGCTTGAACTCACAACCCTGAGATCAAGACCTGAGCTGAGATCAAGAGTCAGACACTCAACTGACTGAGCCACCCAGGTGCCCCCGTTTTTACTTTTATTTAGATTATAGTGCAATGCAATTCTGTGTGTGTAGTTTTTGATATAACATATACATTTATGATAAATATTTTAAGTGGAAATCCACAATGAAGAAACTTCAAAGCTGGATATGTTTCCAAAATTTTAAGTATCATGAACAGGTAAATATTCTGGATTTTCATGAGATCAAAGAAGAAAACAGTAATCAACCACAACCTGAGGCATGTTCTGATACTGTGTAAAAATCATTACGACATTAAAAACATTTGTATTTCTAAAATGAAAACAACTTGATTCTTTCAACATAAAAATCTGATTAACTTATTATTACAAGTGATATAAACGTTGGATGGAAATAGAGCTCAAAGGTTATGCTGTTAAAAGTTGAACAGGTGAAACACTTTTTAAAATCAAACTGCCTATCATGTTTTGTTAAAGGTCATGATTCCAATAAAGAAAATCTGCAATCATTAATGAAGGAAAATTTAAAGAACACAGGAAGTCCATTTCGTGCACTAATGAGCTTAAAATAAAAACTTTTTTTTAATCAAAGTGTGTCAATAGGTAATTACAAAACATTTTTAAACATATCATCAGAACTTTTAACAATCTATTATGTAATTAAACATAAGCGAATGTTTTGAGACATGAAATACTTAGGGGAAATTAGAAAAATAATTAGTATGGGTATATCACAGCAATGTAGCCTGACTGTGGCGAAGCCTTTACCTACTGAAATGATAAAGGAACCTTTTGGAAAACACAGAAATCAAACCAGTAAAATTTTAATCACTATTGATAGAGCTTTAAGAGTTTCATGTAAAAGGGTTCTGATAGTACCTAATATACAAAATTCAAGATGCTGAAGGTGGTTAGATATTTTTTGTCGATCTGCTGGAGCAAGATGAGAAAGCATCTGTGATACCTCAAACTATTTCAATGGGTACCAAGAAAAATGGTTTCACTGAGAAGTATTCACATAAAAACAGTGCCAGAGTGGTAACATAGAGAACGTCTGGAGTTTCAGTCCACAATTTAGAAGAAAGTTCCAGATGTTTTGTTTTCACCCCAGCTCAATACATTCAATATATTCAGCTGATGCAATAAAAGATGTATACCAAATAAATCAGTATTAGTATCTTCTTTGTGAATTTTCTATATATTACCATATATTAAACAAACACCAGAGATAATTAAATAATATATCTGAAGAGAGTTCAGGATTGGACGTTAGAGAAATAGTAGGACCCCAATGGGCAATCTATAGAGCTAGAGCTGCAACCACTGAGACAAAATCATGCCAAGCCTTTGTGTTTGTTTAATGTAAATCATGAAGTGGGAGTAGTTAAACATTTGAGAAGTGCAATTAACTTTTAGGGATTTGGTTTTAATGAAATATTCTACTAGAAATTTCAGTACGTTCTTTAGCTTTATAAGAGAGAAATGAAAATCTGGTGCCCATATAAAATTAATAAAGCAAACAATAAAGAAGCAGAAGATACAGAGAAACAAATGAACAAAGGGTACCA
The DNA here is from genome assembly GCF_054177405.1 of Leptonychotes weddellii. Lineage (NCBI taxonomy): Eukaryota > Metazoa > Chordata > Mammalia > Carnivora > Phocidae > Leptonychotes > Leptonychotes weddellii. The sequence continues at coordinate 6,324 of NW_027970831.1, forward strand.
TCTGAAACAAAATGAAATAATTATAAGAGAAAAACAATCATATTGTCTAATAAATTACACAGAAATGGGTTTATTATTTTATGACAAAAATGAAAAGTATGATGAATTAATAACCTCTTTCAATTTATTTAGTCCTAAACTTTAGCCACATTATGTATAGGGTGATCAAAAACTTATAAAATTAAGCCAACTGATTAAATATGATAGTCCATGATGGTTTTGTGACTTAATTGATAATAAAGAAATTAAATATATAAAAACCCAGACAATATTATGAAGGCTAGAAAAAAATTTCAACATAACAATTAGAAGTTCAAAAGCTGGAATTACAAAAAGTGCAAAAGTATAATTGATTAATTTTAGTATGATGAAAGATATTGTTGATATTAAGAGACATTCTCTACATACAGAGAACTACAAATTACATAATGACTACCAGTATAAAAGGAAAGTTATAGGAAGAGCCTATGTACATTGTTCATGTCACCTCATGGCTCAGACAAAGGCAAATTTTAGGACGTGAACCCCATCAACCAAAGGCTGTACCAACATTTCTGAAAACCAACAAATGATTTTGAAATCATTAGAAAAATGTGATGACTGATAAGTACTAAAAATTATACCATCTGGCAAGAAGTTTCATAAGGTACACATAGTTTAGTTTTTATAGAGAATAAAAAGTGATTTTTAATTTTTAAAATTTATATGTTGATTTATATATAATTGTGACAGTTAACATATTTTTAAATTTTCACCCCTGAATGAAGGCAGGTGAGAAAGAAGTTTAGAAGGTTATTGTAATAGTGTTGGACGTCATGAGGGGTGAAAAAGAAGGAACTGAAATAGAGAGGTAATAGTAATAGTACTTGCTGACCAATAGTACTTGCTGACCAAATTAGAAGAAGAGGTGCTAGGGTGTTTCTAACTTCAATGAACAGGATAGTACCAGTTTTGAACATACCGAATTTGAAGAACTTGTATAACATCCGTATGAAAATATATAAAAGAGTAATAAAAACAATAATAATTATGTTATCATAAGATAATATTTATAAATATTTATATTGGGGTACATAATGTTCCATATTCTTTCAGATACTTTATTTGATTTTCATACCACTCCAGTAAATATAGTAATACGATTATTACTAGGAGCTCCTTCTTACTGAGCCCCTACTCTTCCTCCATTCAGCAGTGTTATTTGAACCCCTCTGTATGTCAGCAGGATAAATCCCTGCCTTCGTGGAGCTGACGTTTTCATGGAGGAAAACAGACAATAATGAAATATATGCAAAGTAGAAGGTCAGGAACAGAGTTAGGGTTAAATGGGTGGAATGTGATGGTGTAGTTTAAATAGGATGGTCAGGGAAGGAGATATTTGAACAGAATCCTGAAGGAAGGGAAGGAGTGACTCACATGCTTATCTTGGGAGGGGTCATTCTCGGCAGAGGGCAGAGCAAGGGCAAAGATGGCAATGTGCTTTCTGAAGGATCTGAAGATCAGCAAAAAAGCCAATGTGGTTACCATAGAACTGAGTGAAGGGGTGAGTCATAGAAGATTTGAGACCAAGTCAAAGTAGTTGGCAGAGGACACACACACACACAGAGTCTTTTAAGGACGTGGTAGAACATTTGGATTTTTCTCTAAGTCTTACATATTAAAAGAACCACTCTAGGTCTGTATGGTGACAAGACTCTAGGTCAGCAAGAATGGGAGAAAGAGACCAAGTTCTGAAGCTCTTGAGCTACTTGTAGCTTAGGCAAGAGATGATGATGGCTTGGATTAGGTTGTACCAGTGAGGGTGGTACCAACAGGATAGATTTTAGATACATTTCCAAGGTAGAACCAATAGGATTTACTAAAAGTTAATTGTTAATTGTGGGTTGCATAAGAGGGGGAGAAAACTTATGAATGCAAGATTTTTGGCCCTAGTGACTCACTGGGTGAATGGTGAGACCACTCAATGAGAAGGTGAAGAGCAGGTTTGAAGGGGAAAATCTGGGGTTTGGGTTTGGACATGTGAAGTCTGAGGTACTATGTGCTAGATGCCTTTAAATCCTTTCAACAATTGATCTAATATCTGCAAGGGACATATGACCATTGTCCCTGTTTTATGGTTGCAAAAACTAAGGCTTTGAGATTTTCTTCAATTTAAGTTCTTATAACCAATGGGTTGGGAGTAATCTTAGAGCTGTCAGGAGGCTGAGACAGTATAATATACTCAATGTATTTAATTCAAAAGTATTTCTTGAAGATCACTATGTACTTATTTATCACTCTTAGGTGCTGTGACCAGGAAGGAAGCAATTAAATATGTTAACCTTTTGCTACCTTCCAGGAGTTTGCAGTGTTGAAAAGGAATGTAGATATAGTAGATGACGCTGAAATTGTTGGACCACAGCTCAAAGTAGGATAGCAGTAAAGATAACAGTCCCTGGAGTAATTTAGTAGAAGGAGAAAAGTCAATGAGGGACAGAACTGTGTGACTTGAGGTCCTTTCTGGAAGATATGAAGGAGGATTTTAATGAGAAGGAGTTGGATGGTCTTCAGGCCAAGAACCTGCATGGGTATAGTCAGTATGTGCCTGAGGATACCACGGAGACTATTCAACTGGAGTACAGAGAGAAAAAGATGGATGGGCAGAGAAAGGCCAAATTAGGCAGGGCTGTGAAAGCCAGGCAGAGCATCTTGGATTTTATCCCATAGGTAACTGGGAGCCCATGATAGTGTCTAAGGCTAGAGCTGAACCATGGTCAACATTCACCATTTCTTAACTAACATTTTCCTAGAGGGTTGCCAAACTCATATTGGCAACACTTATATTTTACTTACATTTAATATTTTTCATTTGCAATAAAAGTGATCACATATAACATCTAGGTAGATATTTTGACATGCTAATTCCTTTTGGTTCCAAACTCATTCAAATAATACATTTTTGTCCAAAAAGGTGAAATTATAATGTGAGGTTATGAAAAGTCCATTTCCCTCTTAACATTCTTCCTAGCAACTCAGTTGTTTTCATTGGCTTTTATTAAAACAACCTTTGTGTGAACTGGCAATTTGTTTTGTAAATATCAATGAAAGCATATTTCAGAAAATATAGTAATAAAAACCAACCCAATTTCAGAAATATGCTTGCTGCCAGACATCAGTCTTCAGCTCATGAGTATTTCCAGTAAGTCTTAAATAGACATTAACATGAGAAATAGCTCACTGTTTAAGATCAAAAAAGTTGAAAAATCCCTCACTGCCTCTCAAATACTGTTTAAGGATTCTGCCCAATAAAATGTATTTCCCTTTTTGATAGAATATATTTGTAATGGTTCAAGCAGTTCATTTAATTGAACATTTTCCCCCTGAAAAAACTGACTTAAACTCAGTTTATTATCATCTTAATATCTACATGTTTTATAACTTTGTTTAACAGGTTTGGGCTATTAACATTTCAGCAATACCTATCTTGAACCCTTATCCCCCTAGTAAACCTTTACAAGAATTAAAAACTTTGTCCAAGACTCAAAGGAACTCTATTACTATTTTTCAAATGTGCACAACTCAGCTATTGTCACTGAGCTACATTTAATAAGAGAAAAATATTATTCCTCAACTGAAGTCCAGTAAGGAGAGACCACTAGCTAAATGTTCTGAAGAACTTTCACTTGAATGCCTCCTGGCTGGCAGATGAAACATCTGAGAAGTGAAATGGTATCATTGCCTCGCTGTTTTCTAGGCACTGTCGTAGTCATGCTATGTATCTGCTGTGATGCTTTTTTATGTAAATGTTTTCTGTCCCTTCCTTTTCTCTTAGAACACATCTCCACAGTCTACTAACTATCCCGGTTTCCACAATATAGATTTCTTCATGTTTCAAAGTAAATCAGTGAATTAATTCCATTAATATGGTTTGAGTGTGATACCTTGTGCCCACAATTATGCTAGTCATTGTGGAGTAGGTACAAGGGGTATAAAGATGTGATTTGCTAGGAAGCAACTCACATTATACTTGTGTTCTATAAAACATGAATCAATAGCACATAATTCAAGGCATTCTGTAACTAAGTACTGAGTTATAAGATAAAGCCTAGAGCCAAAGTGAGGGAAGATAAAGCACTGCATGTCTAAGAGCCAGACATTGAAGTGCTTAGATTGTCAGCAGTGTGAAGGGGGCAGGTTAGCCCAGATACCCTGGGAGTCTCCACCTCTAAGTAAGCATAGTAAAGAAGGGCATTACCATGCAGGGCAGAAATTTGTGTCTTTGATGCAAATATGATTACTTACTTGAAAAGTATCATACATTTCATTGTATAAAAACATACATTGAAAATGAAAATATAGAAATTGGAAGCAAGACCTCCTGAGTCTCAGTAAGGACCTCAATATATTATGGTAGATTTTCCCAAATATTTTTAAGTATATAGATATTTATATTAAAGAAGAATTTAAGTCTTAATCAAGAAGTAAAAGCTTAGTGATAAATGTAAAGCAAATGACAATAAGTGTCTAGTCCTTTACGTTGGGTATTAGGGACGTAAAATCATAATGACAAAATGAAATCAGTGAATTAGAATAGCGAAGCTGACTGGGTTAAGGGGTATGTGGATTGCATAAACTTTTTTGCTGTTTGTTTTTTAAATTTTTTTGTGGTGAGTCACAGTAAGCAAATGGAATAGTTGCTATGCCTAAAGATGGTCTCATGAGTTATGGCTGCCTTTTTGCTACAAATAAAAATGAGACCTAAAACCAGGAACAAATGAAAAGAAATAACTATCTTCAGACAATCTGAAAATATGAAAGGATTTAACAAAATTAGCAAAATCCCCAAAACTCTGCCTGTGAGAAATCTAAATCAACCCAAACAAACTTTTGGGGAACCTGGAATTGTGAAGAACACATTTGAGAAAAAAAGTCCATAATATCTTTTTTTTCACCTTCTTTTTTATTATTATTAATTTTTATTAATATATAATGTATCATTTGTTTCAGGGGTACAGGTCTGTGATTCATCAGTCTTACACAATTCACAGCACTCACCACAGCACATACGCCCCCCAATGTCCATCACACAGCTACCCCATCCCTCCCAGCCCCCACCACTCCAGCAACCCTCAGTTTGTTTCCTGAGATTAAGAGTCTCTTATGGTTTGTAAAAGTCCATAATATCTTAAAGAAAAAAAAAAGAATTTGTATCTGACTTCTGAATATTTTCTATAGTGTTATCATGCTGTCACTTACCATAGAAAACATTGTGAGTTCTTTTACCCTGTGTTGACACAAAAGCTCTGACCATAACACAAAATTCCTATTGAAACATATAGCTCAGTCATTTTGAAGCTATGTGATGTTACCCAGAGACAGGCCTTGTCAATCTGTAAGCTCCTAGAGAGAATGGCTACATTGTTTGGATAATTGTGGAAAATTTTCCTAAATTGTCATGAACAAAGCTTCTACTAATCTCCACTTTCTCAGCATCACCTGTCATATAATAGGCTTGGAAGAAATGGAAAAATCAGAATTGATTACAAATTCTCTTAGACCACAGTGATATCAACAAAATGGCAGACTAGGCAGTTACGTGCCCTCTGTACCCTCTGGAAACATTAGAAGAACAACTAGAGACTAAAATAACTTTATAGGAGCTCTGAAACCAGTCAAAAATCTAAAGCAACCAAGCAAATGCCCAATCAAGAAAAAGCCACATTCGATATGGTAGGAAATTTTGTGACACTTGTACTCTCCCTTGTCCCACCCTTTCTCCATGAGAAGGGACAGCCTTTTCAACAAGTGGTGCTAGGAAAACTGGATATTCCATGCAAAAAAATTATTAAGTTGGACCCTTACCTCACACCAAATACAAAAATTAACTCAAAATGGACCACACATCTAAATTCAAGATTAAAACCATAACAATCTTAGAGGAAAAACTTCATGACACTGGATTTGGTAGTGACTTCTTGGATATGACACCAATTACCCAATCAACAAAAGAAAAATTAGATAAATTGAACATCA
>NW_027970832.1:0-1125 GCF_054177405.1 Leptonychotes weddellii
AAATGATTAAAAAAAAAAAACGGTGGAAAAATAACAAAAACACACTCAAAATTAACTTAAAAAATTTTTTTTGGCGACTGAAGACTTTCCTAACTGCCAGAATCCTTCAGGGCCAGCCCTTATGCGGCAAACATTGCACAGGCCAATGAGCTCCTGAGAAGCAGAGCTAGGAGAGTCTTCCCCAACATAAACTGCAGGGTTTTCAGCATGAAGTTCTTTTTTTTTTTTTTTTTAAGATTTTATTTATTTGAGAGAGAGAATGAGAGAGAGAGAGAGCATGAGAGGGGGGAGGGTCAGAGGGAGAAGCAGACTCCCCGCCGAGCAGGGAGCCCGATGCGGGACTCGATCCCAGGACTCCAGGATCATGACCTGAGCCGAAGGCAGTCGCTTAACCAACTGAGCCACCCAGGCGCCCCTTCGCTCTTGCTTTTAAAGGTAAGCCACTGACCTGGTGGGACAGGAGTCTGGCCCTCCAAGATCAATTTGGCGGGCTACTCGGCCCCACTGGCGCTTAACATGCGGATGAGGCAGCCCGCCGCTAGAGGCTCTTTGAGCAGTTTCTAACTTTCTTCACTGCCCTGTTCCCTTGACACGAGAACTAAAATCAAAAGGCAAAATGGTGTCCTCCGCCGGCGTTATCCTGCGAGCTTCCGGACTCGGCCGATGGAGCCACCTGCCGGGCTCTCCAAAGCTGTGGTCTGGCGGCCGGGTCCCATGGGCCCCTGCCCGGAAGACAGCGACCTGGAGCCTGGAGCCCGCGGGCCGCTGCAGCTGGGACGAGCCCGTTCGCATCGCCGTGCGCGGCCTGGCCCCGCGACAGCCCGTCACGCTGCGCGCGTCCCTGCGCGACGAGAAGGGCACGCTCTTCCGGGCCCACGCGCGGTACCAAGCCGACGCCGGCGGCCTCCTGGACCTGGAGCGCGTGCCCGCGCTGGGCGGCAGCTTCACGGGGCTCGAGCCCATGGGGCTGCTCTGGGCCCTGGAGCCCGAGAAACCCCTGGTGCGATTTGTGAAGCGGGACGTGCAGACGCCTTTCGCCGTGGAGCTGGAGGTGCTCGACGGCCACGAGCCGGACGCCGGGCGCGTCCTGGGCCGGGCGGTGCACGAGCGCGACTTCCTGCGGCC
>NW_027970833.1:0-207 GCF_054177405.1 Leptonychotes weddellii
GAAAACTTAAACAGTACCTTTTAAATATGCGTGGTTTATTGTATTGTCAATTATTCTTCAATAGAGCTATAAAAGGGTAAATAAAAAGAAGCAATAATCAGATAAAACAAAAGAGTTAATCCAAAAAAAAAAAAAAGAAATGAGGTATAGATATTGGGAAAAAGCAAAATCATCTCTACATGCAGATTATATTATTATCTACTTAGA
>NW_027970834.1:0-207 GCF_054177405.1 Leptonychotes weddellii
GGGGCAAAAGGAGGGTTTCAACTTACTGTCAAGTTTCTCTAAATCTGGTAGGTAGTTACCTACCTGGCAGGTAGTTACCAGGACTACAACCTGGCAGGAGCACAGAGCCACCGAGCACCCTCCAGTCATGTGAAGGGTGCGCCCGGGATCACGCACGTAACAGCTCACATGGCCACCTGACACCCCCAACGTGCGGGCCAGCCAAAC
>NW_027970835.1:0-207 GCF_054177405.1 Leptonychotes weddellii
TGTCTGTGTTACAAAGTTTTTCACTCTCTCAAAACCTGTCAAAAATTTCACCTGTGAATTGTCTTCGTGAGGTTCTTGCTTTCTTTTGCTTTGCTTAATTTCCCAAGGGAGCCTTTTGGGTAGCAGTTAAATGTATTGTGCTTAATGTCTGAGGAGAGAGATTTGAAATATTTATCTATAAATTGCGTGTGGAGTAACATAGACACC
>NW_027970836.1:0-207 GCF_054177405.1 Leptonychotes weddellii
CTGCTCAGTGGGGAGTCTGTTTCTCCCTCTCCCTCTGCCTGCTGCTCCCCCAGCTTGTGCTCTCTCTCTCTCTCTGTCAAATAAATAAATAAAATCTTTAAAAAAAAATCAAAAGTGCATACAATCCTCATAAACAACTGTTAGGTACTCTGTAATTTTGTAAAATTACCTATTATGGGAATTCTTGGATTTTTTTTTTAATTAAAT
>NW_027970837.1:0-207 GCF_054177405.1 Leptonychotes weddellii
CCCCCCGCTCACTGGCCGCTCTGTTGCCCCCGGCCTGGTTTCTCACATGTTGGTGGTCACCACCTGAAGGTCTAAATGTCCCCCGTTGGTTTGCTGTCCACCCCTCCTTCTGCAAGAGCGCGTGCAGTGCCTTATGGACTCACATGCCTGGGGGTGCCTGGCACACCGCACTTGCTCACCAGAGAACCGTCAGAGCGCATGGCCACA
>NW_027970838.1:0-207 GCF_054177405.1 Leptonychotes weddellii
TCTAGGACAGAGTTATTTAAAAATTTTTAAGCTTAGTGATTCCAATATGAAGTCTTATTACTAGTTTGAGCCCTATTGAACAAATACATTAAAATAATTGTTGAAATATAAACCTTGTTGGCACTGGAACGTATCTAGAAAGACTGTCTTTCAGATTGGATTATTGTAGAAATGTAAGCGCTCCCTGGGAATGATGATAATACTGGA
>NW_027970839.1:0-207 GCF_054177405.1 Leptonychotes weddellii
CTCACTGCTGGGGGAGAGTGGCTTCTATCACATCTATCACAACTCATTGCAAAACAAACTCTGAATGCTATTTTAGCCTTCATCTTTTATCATAAAAGTGAAAATCCTCTTCAGATTTCTTTTTTTTTTTTTTAAAGATTTTTATTTATTTATTTGACAGAGAGAGACACAGCGAGAGAGGGAACACAAGCAGGGGGAGAGGGAGAG
>NW_027970840.1:0-207 GCF_054177405.1 Leptonychotes weddellii
AACACTGGGGTGAAGGCACGAAATCCTCGTCCCTCGTCCACCTTCAGAAGCAGGCTACCCCGCCTACCAACCGTCCGCCCTGATGGGCAGAGTGACCTTGTTACCTGTAGCGGTATGCAATCAAAATCAATGAATGCGTAGAAACACATCGCGGCTCCATGGAGAATCCCCTCAAAGCCAAAAGGCATAAACCCTCCAGGGCCCAGA
>NW_027970841.1:0-207 GCF_054177405.1 Leptonychotes weddellii
GCTCCCCACTGAGCTTGTTCGGCTCCAGAGACCAGCCATGATCTCTCCCCATACCCGCAGCAAGAAGCCACCTGCGTTTTTAAGAGGCAGATGCCCCCCAAGAAACTGCAAACCGGGAAAACAGTCCTCATTCTGTGCAGTAGCTCTGTTCTAGAAAGTCTGCGTGGACACTGAGCTAGCAAATACCGAGCCCTCGCTCCCCCAGCC
>NW_027970842.1:0-207 GCF_054177405.1 Leptonychotes weddellii
ATCTCTACGTACTAGAGTAGAAAGCTTTCCAGGATATCTGGTTAGACTTAGGCAAAGCTAGGTGCAGAAAAACATGTTTAGCATGACCCCATCAATATAAAACAATAAAACCTTCACGTACATGTGTGTTTCTGAAACAGACACTCCCATGCGAAAGTGTGGCGGCGTCTGGGGGAAGAAGGCCATTGGAGATGGGACGAGGGAAAG
>NW_027970843.1:0-1125 GCF_054177405.1 Leptonychotes weddellii
TCTTACATTAGTGACTTATCTCATTGGTTTTCAGCGTTTCTTTGTTCTGATATAAGCATTTTCAGGTCTATTTCATGCAAAAATGGAGGGAACTTCAAGGGTGATTTCAACGCAATTCCCACTATTGTTAGTAAAGCCAGGAGCCAAAAACACCCACACAGACATGCACAACAGAATAAAGACACGAGTCTAGCGGACACATAGAATCTGCGTGCGAACTGGGCAGCACATCGCGTTCTAATGGGTTCTGTTTTTACTGTTACTTAGTCCTGAGTTCTAAGTTTTCAGCATAATTTCTGGTTGGACTAACGAGTTCCCTGGAAGTATGTTTTTAAACCAAGTATGTGGAGATGTAAACATTTATCCTTTTCTGCAGTGGTGTGCTTTGATTCCTCTCTATCTTTCTGGTACCTACTAGGGGTTCTGCTTTGTAGTCACCCTGAGGCTCGCATAAAACACATAGTCCTGTGCTGGATGATCCGCCCGGAGTTTTATGGGGCTTTCTGTGTATGTAACAAATTCCTTTATCTTTTGCTTCTTTTCTGATCTCCTTTCACTTTAACTCCTTTGTCTTTAACTTTTGACAATAGAATTACAATGTATCTTGGTGTAGGTCACTTTGGATTTATTTTATTGGGTAATTTCTTTGGGCTTCCTGGATCTGGACGTCTGCCCCACGCTATGGAGGTTTCTAGTCATTTCTTTGAACAAGCTCTTTGTCCCCTTTTCTCTCTTCCCTCCTTCTGAGACCCACTTAATAATGGGTGTATGGTCTGCTTGGTTGTGTCCCACAAATCCTGTAAGCTATCTTCTCTCTTTTTCATTCTTTTTTTCTCTGTATCTCTTATCCCTTCTTTTATATTTTTCCATTTCTTTGTTGCTTTTTACTGCATTCTGGACAAATGCCTCAAAAATATCTTCCTTCCCTCTAAATTGTTCTTCAGCTAGGTCTATTACACTATTCAACATACCCAAGGAGTTCATTACATCATCAATTTATCTTTAATTTCTAGATAGCCACTTCTGATAGTTTTTTGTGTCCAGTTACCTTCATAATTACATCTCAGTTTATTTCAGAGTTTCACATTCCAATTAAGCAGCAGAAAGAGAAATCAAGGAATTGAT
>NW_027970844.1:0-207 GCF_054177405.1 Leptonychotes weddellii
GTGAGCCGCCAGAGAAAAGCCGTCAGTCACTCCCGTCTCCCCGGTCTCCGGCCGCACTCCGTGCTCGCCCGGCCTGTGACCGCGCGTTTCTATCTCTGGCACTCGACCCCGTGTGGAGTCTCCAAACCCAGCAGATTGCTGCGGTACGCTCCCGCGCGGCTCCTCCCAAGGAAGAAGGTGAGTCTCCCCGGATCTGCCGCTTGTTGG
>NW_027970845.1:0-207 GCF_054177405.1 Leptonychotes weddellii
TGATATTGGCTATCTTCTCCAACAGAGTGCCCTGAAAATGAAACTCATCAGCCTCCCTCCCAAACTTGCTTTTTCTCCTGAATTTCCCTACAACACAATTCTCCCAGAGACCCCAGGTCTCATTGTTATTTATTCATTCACTGAAAAATGAAAACAAAAACCTAATCGAGCATCTGTTATGCACCAGGCACTGGGACTGAGCCAGCT
>NW_027970846.1:0-207 GCF_054177405.1 Leptonychotes weddellii
CTACATCAAAAAAAAAAAAAAAAAGAGAATGAATACATCTAGAGGGTGCTGTGTACTCCCAAAGTCGTGGCAATAAACTTTTTTATGGTTTGATCACTGCCTCAACCCTAAGGCACTTTGTTGCACACGCTCAAATATCAATACTTCTGGAAAAATTTGAGGAACTTTCTCCTGCAGCAATTGTCTAAGCCATTTCACGTGTGACAG
>NW_027970847.1:0-207 GCF_054177405.1 Leptonychotes weddellii
TTCTTTCTTTCTTTCTTTCTTTCTTTCTTTCTTTTTCTTTCCCTTTGGCTAATGGTTGTTATTTCCTTAACTGGAACTTACTACCTGCTAGTAAAGGCTAAACCCAGAACAACTACCTGTGTCTCAATGAAGACAAGTAGAAACTTGTTATGTTTCAAAGGAAAAATTATTTGTTTTGTTAGAGAAAATGTGAGAGGGCCTCTATGT
>NW_027970848.1:0-207 GCF_054177405.1 Leptonychotes weddellii
TTGGTACAGCTTCAGAAGAATAGGTATTTTTTTTTTAGAGGGAATCCTACATTCTTTTCATTTATTTTTATTTTTTTTTATTATGTTATGTTAGTAACCATACAATATAGCATTAGTTTTTAATGTGGTGATCCACGATCCATTGTTTTCGTATAACACCCAGTGCTCCATGCAGTATGTGCCCTCCTTAATACCCATCACCGAGCC
>NW_027970849.1:0-207 GCF_054177405.1 Leptonychotes weddellii
TTCTTCCTTTTTTTTTTCTCTTTGTGCCACATCATTATCACTTCGAACAAGACATATGGCACATAATAGGTGCTCAGTAAAAAACAACAACATATAGAAGATACATGTATGTATATGTATGTACGTATGTTTGAGTAAATAAAGGGATAGACAGACGATGGATGGAATTTTTATTTATTTATTTATTTATTTATTTATTTATTGGAA
>NW_027970850.1:0-207 GCF_054177405.1 Leptonychotes weddellii
ATAAAATTAAAAAAAAAACAAGGGTATCTGACCTTTGATCATGTACTTTTTCAATCGAGATTTATTAGCCATCTACCGTAGGTCTAGCACTGCAGTAAGTGCTATTGATTCAGAAATGCACATTAGAGTCTCTCTCCTGGATTTGATCATAGTTCCCTCAAAAGCCAGGACTCCATTCTTATGAATAAATCAACTGTGCAGAGGTAT
>NW_027970851.1:0-207 GCF_054177405.1 Leptonychotes weddellii
AGGAAAGTAAAAAAAAAAAAAAAAAAAAGAACAAATTAAGTCCAAAGTAAGCTGAAGAAAAGAAATCATAACATTTAGAGAAGATATAAATGAAGTTGAAAACAGAAAATCAATAGAGAAAATAACAAAACCAAAGCTGGTTCTTTGAAAAAGAGCAGTAAAATTGAATCACCTCTAGCCACGGTAACTAAGAAAAAAAAGAGAGAA
>NW_027970852.1:0-207 GCF_054177405.1 Leptonychotes weddellii
GAAGTCACTCCTGCAGGTAGCTGATTCCAGCAGCAATCCTGGAAACCAGACACCCCCACCCCCCGGGGCCACCTGCCCCTGATGTCCTGAGTCCTGGGACCAACCAGGGAAAGCCCAGGGTGCTTCGCTGACCCATCCCACGGGACCCGCTTCTGGTTAGCTGCCCCGGTGTCCCGGCCCCTGAGCTGTCCCCGGCCGGTGCCCACG
>NW_027970853.1:0-207 GCF_054177405.1 Leptonychotes weddellii
GTGCTCTATCTCTCTGTGTCAAAGAAATCAATAAAATCTTTAAAAATAAAATAAAATCTTAAAAAACCTGGGCTTAAATGGTAATCCTTACTGATCCTGTTTCATTCTCTCCATTAAGATCAGTGTACAAGTGCTGCCTCTGGGTGGGTTGGAAGCTTCTCCGGCAGTCTACTAGGGAGTGAGGCCACAAAAATCAGCGAACAAAGG
>NW_027970854.1:0-1125 GCF_054177405.1 Leptonychotes weddellii
GTTTCTGGCTCTCCCTGACTCCAGTGGTTATGCTCTCAATCCATAAATGATATATTTCTCTACCAGAACTAGGATTTATGTTTCTCTTCTTGTCACTTGAAGGAGTGAGAGAACATAAAGAGAGGTTCTTCTCTCCACAGTATACTGGGAATAAAAGGTGCCTTCTGGGTTCTAAATGTCATCACATGTTTCTTGTGCCATTGTTTAATAAATATGGATAGATTGATATCTACCTGCTTCATTTCACAAAGGACTGGGGCGCCAGTTCGTTGCCGTTGTGAGAAATGACATAAGATATTATACTTCAGAAACCTAATTGATCATATCAATTTGTTTGCTAGCCTACACTTAAGACTATATGTGTGTGTGCACATAATTTTAATATAATATATTTACATTGGTTTAAGAAATTCTTACATGCACAATTATACATGACCCAAACATTATTTAATATTTGTTACACTTGTAATCAGAGCATTTCTTACTTTTCAGATGTTTTATATCCTCTTTTCAAATTGAACCTTCATATCAGCTCCATGAGGTAGACCTTACGGAGATTATTATCTCTATTTTTAAAATGAAGCAGCAGAGTTTTAGTGAAGGAAAGTGATTTGCCAAAAGATTCACAGCCAACAGAGATGCAATTACAATTCAGATCTCCTGTAATGCTCCTTTATTCTTCTATTATATATCCTTTGAGTCAAAGCTGTAATAGGAGCTGATTTTGCTTTTTTGCTGATGCTTCCATTTCTTTTGTTGACAACATGTGAGTAAGTGTCCCTGCCACATGCATACCCACAGTGACTGCTAGGTGGGTGTGAGGAAACCAGGAGCTTTTAGACAAGTATGTGGTAATGGGTAGTGTACACATCACCTGGGATTTGTTAGATTTTCGTTCAGTAGTTCTGGGGTATGGGATCAGTGAGTCTGCATTTCTAACAAGCCCCCAGATGCTGTTGGTCCATTACCCACACTGTGAATAGTAATGATTTAGATAATCTGTGAAGTGAAAGATGACAGAGAAAAAAATGTGTGATGAGGAAATTAATTTGGTTGTTGTTCTGTTTTATTTTTATGTGGGAAATGGTTAACCCAAGAAAGAGGCACTGTCGTAATCCCGGCCCA
>NW_027970855.1:0-207 GCF_054177405.1 Leptonychotes weddellii
TTTTACCTAGAAATGTCCTTTGCTAGGCAAAGTTACTGATTTTATAAAATCTTGATCCTTGCATACATGCGTTTTTAATATCCTATGTGATGAAATGGGAATTCCTATGGAATATTGAAGGACAATGGTCATCTTAGGAAAAACATTTGCCCAGTTGTTTTTGTTGTGAGCTAAGTTAGCAGTTTGTTTGTTTTTTTTTTCTCATGG
>NW_027970856.1:0-207 GCF_054177405.1 Leptonychotes weddellii
GCTAGAGGAAAGAAAATAACAAATCATGAGAGAAATTACATTTATGGTACTATAGTGTATGTATTGAAAAGAATCCATGTGTAAGTGGACCCATGCAGTTCCAACCCACATTGGGTCAGCTGTACTGTATATACTTCTTTCAGTAATGTCGCTACTTCAAACCATTCCTCTCATGAAATGAGAGATCTTTTTTTTTTTTTTAAAGAT
>NW_027970857.1:0-207 GCF_054177405.1 Leptonychotes weddellii
GTGGAAGGGGGCTCCCAAGATAGAAGCACCTCACGGTTGCAGAGCTCAGTTTACGACCCCATGATCGCGAAATCCCGCAGAATGGAAAGAACAAGGGAAATGGCGCAAAGCAAAGAGCACATGCTGAACGGAACTGGAGCATCCCGGGCTTTGTAGAGAGGATCAGGACTGGCGGTGCAGCAGGGCGGGGGGCCTGTCCACTGGGGG
>NW_027970858.1:0-207 GCF_054177405.1 Leptonychotes weddellii
TTTTTTTTATTCTTATGTTAATCCCCATACATTACATCATTAGTTTTAGATGTAGTGTTCCATGATTCATTGTTTGTGCATAACACCCAGTGCTCCATGCAGAATGTGCCCTCCTCAATACCCACCACCAGGCTAACCCATCCTCCCACCTCCCTCCCCTCTAGAACCCTCAGTTTGTTTTTCAGAGTCCATCGTCTCTCATGGTTC
>NW_027970859.1:0-207 GCF_054177405.1 Leptonychotes weddellii
TTTTTTTAAAGATTTTATTTATTTATTTGAGACAGAGAGAATGAGAGAGAGAGAGCACATGAGATGGGGGAGGGTCAGAGGCAGAAGCAGGCTCCCTGCCGAGCAGGGAGCCCGATGCGGGACTCGATCCAGGGACTCCAGGATCATGACCTGAGCCGAAGGCAGTCGCTTAACCAACTGAGCCACCCAGGCGCCCCTTGGAAAACA
>NW_027970860.1:0-207 GCF_054177405.1 Leptonychotes weddellii
CCTCCCACCCACCTCACCTTTGGTAACCACCAGTTTGTTCCTTGTATTTAAGAGTCTAGGGCATTTTTCATTTGCAACGACGTGGATGGAACTGGAGGGTATTATGTTGAGTGAAATAAGTCAAACAGAGAAAGACATGTATCATATGATCTCATTGATATGAGGAATTCTTAATTGCAGGAAACAAACTGAGTGTTGTTGGAGTGG
>NW_027970861.1:0-207 GCF_054177405.1 Leptonychotes weddellii
GACATACGACGCTGAACTTCCATAACAGTCAATGGTACAGTCAAACATCACATGGACAGAACACAAAATTTAGATGAACTGAAATTATAAAATAAAATAAAATCCAATTTCAGAAAACAAAAATCAAAATATTAAGGATCCCTGAAATATTCTTAACCCTAATGAGATTTCACTGGACTCAAGTCATTTTGTAGTGAGGGATTCGTA
>NW_027970862.1:0-207 GCF_054177405.1 Leptonychotes weddellii
GCCTCACACAAAGAGTGACAAGAACCAGCATGTATCTCTAAGTATAAGTCAGGCCAAATGACATTGTTTCTTTTTCCAAATGTTTATGAGCCTGCAGAGAACAAGAGTACAGAGAGCATGCCTAGGTTTCCACAACGGTAACTGAAAAAAGTACACAAATCTTTGTGTACCAAAGGAGGAAATGTTAGCTAAATGATAAGGCCACTG
>NW_027970863.1:0-207 GCF_054177405.1 Leptonychotes weddellii
TGATGCCGCCAGCTTTGGTTTTCTTTTTCAACATTCCTCTGGCTATTCGGGGTCTTTTCTGGTTCCATACAAATTTTAGGATTATTTGTTCCATTTCTTTGAAAAAAGTTGATGTGCAGAGAGAGAATTTAATATCTGCAAAGTGTTTTATCACTTGATTCTTGTAACAGTCTTGCCAGATGGGTAGAATCATTAAACCCATACTAC
>NW_027970864.1:0-207 GCF_054177405.1 Leptonychotes weddellii
TGTGTGTGTGTGTTTATAGGGTGTCAAGGAGAAGAGTGAGACTGTGTGTGTGTGTGTGTGTTTATAGGGTGTCAAGGAGAAGAGTGAGTGTGTGTGTGTTTATAGGGTGTCAAAGAGAAGAGTGAGTGTGTGTGTGTGTGTGTGTGTGTGTTTATAGGGTGTTGAGGAGAAGAGTGAGAGTGTGTGTGTGTGTGTGTGTGTTTATAG
>NW_027970865.1:0-1125 GCF_054177405.1 Leptonychotes weddellii
CATCGCCTTGGTTCAGGTTCCCTGAGTCCTCAACATCCTTTGTTCATTTCTGGAACACTGGCCACACCTCTGTAAGTAGTGCCACTTTGGGTAAATTTTATCTCCTGCTGGGATCTTAGTTATTGTGCCATCATCTAGTTTATTTTTCATACACTAGCTAGAATGCTCCTTTTAAGATAGAGTTACTCTCTACTTTTGATACATTTGAATATCTCCATAATAAAAAATAAGAAAAAAAATGGAGTATATGTTTTCTCTGCTCAAAAGCCTGCAGTGACTTTCCGTAGTTAGCATAAAAGCTAAACTCCCTCCGACCATCTAAGCCTCGCATTATCTATCTCCTGAATACTTCTGACCTCATCGTCCACACCCCTGTCACCCTGTCCAAAGAACTCTATCTACCTTGGCCTCTTTGCTGTTCCTTCTTGCTGGAACACTCTTTTGCCTCATATCTATTTGGTTTTTCCCACATTTCTTTTATGTCTCTGCTCAAAGTCACTTTTTCATAAAGGACTTTCCTGGACACCCTACCTAAATTGGCAACCCCAAACACTCTCTCACCTTGACTTATTTCCTTAAATTCATAATTATGTTAACCATCTGAATTATAATGAATGCGTGGTTTGTTTGATGCCTGTTGCCTGCTCTCCGCCCTGTCCTCCCCTTCCTGCTAAAATGTGAGCTGCATTAGAGTAAAGGGCGGTCTGTTTGATTCAATGCTAAACACACAGGGCATACTCCCGGCACACAGGGGGCACTTAGAAAGTCTCTATGAAATGAATGAGTGAGTGAATGAATAAATAAATGAAGAAATTTCTAGACTGATTTTCACCAAATGACTGATTCTGGTATTTTTAATGGTAGCATTTTGAATTTCTATTGTTTTCCCTGTTGTATGTGTGTATGATTTGCCTTTTAATCAATAGAACATATCTATAAAATGAATTTGTATTTTAAAAAATTCATTCCGGAGGCATTGTGAAGAATGGATATAGGTGGGGAAAGATGTCACTAGAGTTGGGCGATTACTATTGAGTCCATTGCAAAAAAAAAAAAAGAATGATAAGGGCTAATCTAAAGGTATTGATAATACACATGGAAAGAAGAGGTTTTTTTTTTTTTTTT
>NW_027970866.1:0-207 GCF_054177405.1 Leptonychotes weddellii
AATTGAAGGGGGAAAAAAGAATGGACCAGTTGCTGAGACTGAACTGCAAGCACACCAGGTTTGGGGGCTGGGGAGGGAGAGGGGTTTATAAAGAGACAGCTCTAGAGTAGAATCGAAGCAGCAGTGTTCAGAAAAGGCACTTTTCAGAAACCTTATGCTGCTAGCGCACACCCAGGGGCTAAGGGGTCCTGCTCTCTGCAGCAGCGG
>NW_027970867.1:0-207 GCF_054177405.1 Leptonychotes weddellii
GCCGCTCAGCAGGACTTGGCCCCCTCCTCTGGAGGCCTTGCTAGGGTGTTAAATGTGTCCAATAAAGCGCCTCCAATCAATAAATTCTACTTATCCAGTCTTAAATCCTAGCTCCCTTAATCAAACCCCCGAAAATCCAATGGCAGGGATCCTCCCTAGCTCCTGCCAGTATACGAGCTGATTCTTGCAGCTCCTTTGGAATATAAT
>NW_027970868.1:0-207 GCF_054177405.1 Leptonychotes weddellii
AACATTTAACAACTCAGCATGTACTTTGGATTGAGTTTCACTGGATACCAGTGAGAACAGATACTGAGGTATGCCAGTTACACCCCCACATTTTCTACCACCTACTCTACCTCTTCACCTGAAATCCCAGGACTTTAGATATGAGTAAATGGTCAAGGGTAGTCATTCTAAGATGGCTTAATTAAGAATCCCGAATCCAGCTGGAGT
>NW_027970869.1:0-207 GCF_054177405.1 Leptonychotes weddellii
CCTTCTTCTCCCTCCCGAAGGTCTCCCTGCTCTCCTATGTGTCCCTCCCCAGGATCTCCCTGCTCTCCTATGTGTCCCTCCCCAGGATCTCTCTGCTCTCCTAAGTGTCCCTCCCCAGGATCTCCCTGCCTTCATATGTGTCCCTCCTCAGGATCCCCCTGTTCTCCTAAGTGTCCTTCCCCAGGATCTCCCTGCTCTCCTAAGTGT
>NW_027970870.1:0-207 GCF_054177405.1 Leptonychotes weddellii
TGACTTCGTCTCGGAGAGAAGACCCGGTTCCGCATAATCTGACATTCCCTTCCTAGATGGACCCAGGGTGTTTACTAGATGGGTAACTAAGTGCGACCTGTTGATAGCTGGTGTCGGCTGGGAGACCACAATTTGGGTTGAGGGGACGAGGAGGCTCTGAGCTGCCTTCCCTCCTTCCAGGGCTGGGTGGCCAAGCAGCCATGCCTA
>NW_027970871.1:0-207 GCF_054177405.1 Leptonychotes weddellii
TAGTTTTATTTATTTAACTGTAACATATTTAGCATTGTTAAACAAAGGTAATTTTAGTATCTATTTTGTTTCATAGCTTTAATATCTACAGGTCTTATCAAAGACTTGTCAAAACTATCTTGTGTTTTATAAAATACATTTTTGATGCAGACTTAAAGTTATATTTTAAAAAATCCTACTATGTTTTTTGTCTATTTTGCTAGCTTC
>NW_027970872.1:0-207 GCF_054177405.1 Leptonychotes weddellii
AATATCTTTTATATTTACACACATAGTTACCCTCTGGTGTTGCTCATTCATTTAGTATAGATCTAAATTTCTATTTATTATCATTTTCCTTTTGCTTGAAGAGCTTCCTTAAACATTTCTTGTTGGGCTGATGTGTTGACAATAAATTCTCCCCAATTTTGATAAGTCTGAGGTTTATTTCACCTTCATTTTTTTTTTTAGCATTTT
>NW_027970873.1:0-207 GCF_054177405.1 Leptonychotes weddellii
CCACGTCCTCCAGCTTCATCCACGTTGTAGCAGGTGTCGCGATTCCTTCCTTTTCAAGGCTGAATAATGATCCATGGTGTGGACAGACCACGTCTTGTTTATCCATTCACCTGTCAGTAGATGCTGGGGCTGCTTCCACCCCTTGGCTATTGTGAATAATGCTGTGAACATGAGTGTTCAGATCTCTCTTCAAGACCTTTTTTTTTT
>NW_027970874.1:0-207 GCF_054177405.1 Leptonychotes weddellii
TTATGTTAATCCCCATACATTACATCATTAGTTTTAGATGTAGTGTTCCATGATTCATTGTTTGTGCATAACACCCAGTGCTCCATGCAGAACATGCCCTCCTCAATACCCATCACCAGGCTAACCCATCCTCCCACCCCCCTCCCCTCTAGAACCCTCAGTTTGTTTTTCAGAGTCCATCGTCTCTCATGGTTCGTCTACCCCTCC
>NW_027970875.1:0-207 GCF_054177405.1 Leptonychotes weddellii
AGTTTCATTAGGCCTAGAGGGAGTGGCCACACCTAGGGCTTTTATGAACCGTGGGGAAGCCAGCTCTCCCTTTCTCTCTCAGGGTGTGTGTGTGTGTGTGTGTCCCACATGGTGACACAGCCTTCTTCTTTTTTTTTTTTTTTTGAAACTTCTAGTAAACATTTTATTTTCTTTTAGGTAGACTACAATTTTTTTTTTGATAAAATT
>NW_027970876.1:0-1125 GCF_054177405.1 Leptonychotes weddellii
TTCCTGTCCTTTCTTTCATGCACACCATACTGCTACCTGTTAAATACTGTCTAAAAGTTTAGAGTTTCTACCTGTTAAAATTGATTTGGTTTATCTTCTTCAATGTATTTTAACTTTGGCACATAAAACACAGCACAACTATGTAGTGAGAGACATCCAGCTAACTAGACGGCTCCATGGTGAACACAGTGCTGTTTTGCAAATGTCAGGTCCACAACCTTGAACCCAAGGCGGTCCCTCCATTCCCAGAGCAGATGGAGAAGCAGCCAGGAATGATGTTCCTGCAAGTCATTCTGCTAACATCCTGCAGTCTGGCCTGCAGGGATCGCTTCCAGGCGTAAGAGGGTAATTCAGCGTTCACAGCCCATTGATTTCTGGCCATGGCTGCGGAAATGTCAATAAGGGGCCAACTGTGGCAGGGGTTGCTTTGTGATCCATTGTCTTTTCTGCTGAAACTCGGTTTGTCAAGGCTGCCAGATAATCCACGATGACTTGTAGTCACTATGACCTGGGCTGGATTTGGGTCATTGACTTGGTTTCCATGTTAGTTAACTAATATTCTAGAATGTAACCATCGAGCATATTTATATCAGAGTATGTATCTTGGGCAATTACAGTGTTTGAAGATTTAAGACCTCTGCTTTCAGAGTGTTCAGCGATATGCGAGACAAACACACAACAGGCTTTGAGCAGGGCAACGGGAGAATTGGTTTTCCACTAACTAGCTCAACAGCGTCCGTCAGGTCACCTCACACCCTGGAAAGCAGACCAGTCTACTGCAGATGAAATGTCTTATGACACTGTGACTATAAATCACGCTATCACGAAGGCACACTTGTAATTCCCCTGGGGCACTGGAGAGCAGCACTACACTTCTGACTGACTTGGGAGGGCAGTGCGTTGCCTGCATCAACGCCATCCCTGGCTTCCTCTGAATAGTCTGGCCGCAGGGACGTTGAGTGTGTGAGAGCAGAGCACAAGTAGGGGTCTTCCCAGTGACTCCACTGCACCCATGCGGCGGAGCCCTCAGTAACTGCCCCGTCCACATCCCCAGCCCAGTTCCTCCCCAGCTCTTCCGCTGTTCACCTTCCCAGCTCAATAACAGCGCTTCACTGACAGCGCAGC
>NW_027970877.1:0-207 GCF_054177405.1 Leptonychotes weddellii
ACTGCCCATCATGAGCTGGGTTCTATCAAACCAATCAAGGGATAAGGTCAGGACTTACAGCTTTAATTACCCTAAGATAGAAATCCTATGTCCCAGATCAAGAATGAGCAGAACCGAGTGCTGCACAAGGCCTGTGAGCAAGTGGTTCAGCTCTCCACGCCATCCACAGTCTTGCTTCTACCTCTCCCTTTACTCACACTGGTGGCT
>NW_027970878.1:0-207 GCF_054177405.1 Leptonychotes weddellii
TGGAAGCGTGCAGTGTGTGGCCTTTTGTGTCTGCTGCTTTCCTGTACTAGGAGGTTCTTGAGGTTCATCCGTGTGCCAGTGCTCCGTTCCTTTTTAACAGCCAAAGAACACTCTGTTGGGTGGCTAGACCCCATTTTATCTACCTGCTCATCAGGGGAAGGACATTGGTGCTGCTTCTGTTTTTTGGTTATTGTGCGTAATGGCGTT
>NW_027970879.1:0-207 GCF_054177405.1 Leptonychotes weddellii
GAAAGTAAAAAAAAAAAAAAAAAAAAAAGAACAAATTAAGTCCAAAGTAAGCTGAAGAAAAGAAATCATAACATTTAGAGAAGATATAAATGAAGTTGAAAACAGAAAATCAATAGAGAAAATAACAAAACCAAAGCTGGTTCTTTGAAAAAGAGCAGTAAAATTGAATCACCTCTAGCCACGGTAACTAAGAAAAAAAAGAGAGAA
>NW_027970880.1:0-207 GCF_054177405.1 Leptonychotes weddellii
TTTCTTCCTTTTTTTTTCTCTTTGTGCCACATCATTATCACTTCGAACAAGACATATGGCACATAATAGGTGCTCAGTAAAAAACAACAACATATAGAAGATACATGTATGTATATGTATGTACGTATGTTTGAGTAAATAAAGGGATAGACAGACGATGGATGGAATTTTTATTTATTTATTTATTTATTTATTTATTTATTGGAA
>NW_027970881.1:0-207 GCF_054177405.1 Leptonychotes weddellii
CTGAAGATACCCCTCACCTTAAAAAAGAAGTTAAAAATTCTTATCTTAAAATTAAATAGACATAATTTTTCTTCAAAAATGTACCCTCCTTATCCTTATGTAAAACCTTCTGACTGGGGCGCCTGGGTGGCTCAGTTGGTTAAGCGACTGCCTTTGGCTCAGGTCATGATCCTGGAGTCCCGGGATCGAGTCCCGCATCGGGCTCCC
>NW_027970882.1:0-207 GCF_054177405.1 Leptonychotes weddellii
GGGGGGGTGGGGTTAGCCTGGTGATGGGTATTAAAGAGGGCACGTTCTGCATGGAGCACTGGGTGTTAATATCCAAACAATGAATCATGGAACACTACATCAAAAACTGAAAAAAAAAAATCAGTCAGAGTAAGACAAATACTGTATGATTTCACTCATGTGTGGAATTTAAGAAACAAAACAGGCAGACATATGAGGGGGGAAGAA
>NW_027970883.1:0-207 GCF_054177405.1 Leptonychotes weddellii
GCAGGGGGAGTGGGAGAGGGAGAAGCAGGCTTCCCGCGGAGCAGGGAGCCTGATGCGGGGCTCGATCCCAGGACTCTGGGATCATGACCTGAGCCGAAGGCAGATGCTTAACGACTGAGCCACCCAGGCGCCCCTCCTATATGTGGAATCTTAAACAAGCTCATAGAAAGAATTGATTGGTGTTTGTCAGAGATTCCGGGGGTGGGA
>NW_027970884.1:0-207 GCF_054177405.1 Leptonychotes weddellii
GCTCAGCGTAACACCCTCCAGTTCCATCCACATTTGTGCAAATGGCAAGATTTCATTCCTTTTTAATTGTGCCCAATTTTTAAAATACTAACAAATAATCCAGCAGAAACTGTTCTTGTACAGGTCTCCATATGCAAGCATAAAGGATTTTCTTTGTGTTTCGTAGAACTAACCCATTACACTAAAGAAACATCATTGCATGACTGT
>NW_027970885.1:0-207 GCF_054177405.1 Leptonychotes weddellii
GTTGGCCTGATGAACTCTACTCACGGCTTTCTGGCACTTGGTTGCTAAGTAGTCAGCACCCCCTTAAAATGAAAAAGCCCAGACAGTGGGACACCCTGCCACCAAGCTGGGTCTCACCATCTTCCTGGCCCATTTCCCGAAGCTGCGAACTCCCTTCCCGACCATGCAAGACGACACAGACTTCCACCTTATCTTCTTCGAGGCTTT
>NW_027970886.1:0-207 GCF_054177405.1 Leptonychotes weddellii
GTAGATAGGCTGAAGGCTTTTTGACAACAGGGAGTTTTTAAGATCAATTTTATTTATTTAATTTTTCTTTCTTAGGTTTTTATTTAAATTCCAGTTAATTAACATATAGTGTAATATTGGGGTCAGTAGTAGAATTTTGTGATTCTTAAGATCAATTTTAAATTGTTTGCACTGCTGCATGAAAACCCCTTGTCTCTCTCTTTTTTT
>NW_027970887.1:0-1125 GCF_054177405.1 Leptonychotes weddellii
AAGAGAGATGATGTGAGGAGGAGGGAATAAAAAAGAGTGTGGGTTTTTGGAGTCTGACACATCCAGGCTAAAATCTTGCTCTGCCACCTCCTGACAGTGTGGCTTCAGATAAAACATGGCACACCTTTGAGCCTCAGTTCACTCACCTGTAAAATGGGGATGATAAATCTCCTAGTACAGGATGAACTGCGATGAGGAAGGGAAGGAGAGCCTGGGATGGAATCCGGCACAGTGTAGGATCTCAGGAGATGCCAGAGGTTTTCCGTGGGGGAGAGATGTGCGCTGTGGAGACCGTGCAGCAAAGCGCCATCCCATCCTTCTCTGCCCCCAGCTGTTCAGAGTTCATAGCAAGAGACATACATTTCATAAGCAGTAAACGTCACTTGGAGAGAGAAAAAACAAGAAAGGGAGAAAGACAGACAGATCTGCAAACACTCAGTCATCACCAGAGTGATGCTCAGAGCCATCCTTATGAACTGGCTTCTGGGTGAGGGGATTAAGCCTCAGTAACAGATCATGCCAGAGCCATGGAGAATGTTCCTCCTGTCACCCTGAGCCCCGCACTGGGCCTGAAAGGTGGTGGGACCCAGTTTTGCTGAGGGGACGTGAGGCCCTGGCTGCAGGGGCAGGAAGAACTGCCAGGCTGGGGATCCCACTCGGCCCACTGTTGGCAACTGAGGCACAGAGCCCCCGGGCACTCCAGAGCCAAAGGAACAGGAACTCTCCAAGTTCACAACTGTGGAGAAGCACCTATCCAGTTTGTTTTTAATCAAACTCCCCACGCTGACACTTGGGCTCCATTCAACCATTTAAAAAGTTCCACTAGCAAATAAGCCCTTGGCCAAATATTTGCCCTTATGTGTTTTCAGTAGTAAATACCAGCTATAATGCTCATCTCCTTATATCACCCTGACTAGGCCTGCCCCTGGTGGCTGTAAGCTGAGTGGCCTCTCCGAGGATGGGTGGGAACCCCTTCCTGACCGCCCACCGCGCAGCCAAGAGCAGAGGACTTGGGCCCTGGTGAAGAAAAGTCCCCCTTCCACCCCAAGGGCGGACCTGCTTAAGAGCTTTGTGCGAGATTTGTGCTGCTGTGTAGCATAGCCCCAGACCCTGGAAGTGTATTGC
>NW_027970888.1:0-207 GCF_054177405.1 Leptonychotes weddellii
CCCCCCGCTCACTGGCCGCTCTGTTGCCCCCGGCCTGGTTTCTCACATGTTGGTGGTCACCACCTGAAGGTCTAAATGTCCCCCGTTGGTTTGCTGTCCACTCCTCCTTCTGCAAGAGCGCGTGCAGTGCCTTATGGACTCACATGCCTGGGGGTGCCTGGCACACCGCACTTGCTCACCAGAGAACCGTCAGAGCGCATGGCCACA
>NW_027970889.1:0-207 GCF_054177405.1 Leptonychotes weddellii
AAATCTTAAAAAAAAAACAAACAAACTCAATATCCTCATCTTTTTAATATATGTAAATATGAATAAATGTTTATGTGTAAATTATGTGTATATATACATAAGGCATCTATGTATATATATAAATATGGCTTGTTTAAGATGTTTACAGTAAATTCCTATTAAAGTAATCAATTTTGACTGAAAAGCACAACCAAAGGCACAAGGCAT
>NW_027970890.1:0-207 GCF_054177405.1 Leptonychotes weddellii
AGGAAAGTAAAAAAAAAAAAAAAAAAAAGAACAAATTAAGTCCAAAGTAAGCTGAAGAAAAGAAATCATAACATTTAGAGAAGATATAAATGAAGTTGAAAACAGAAAATCAATAGAGAAAATAACAAAACCAAAGCTGGTTCTTTGAAAAAGAGCAGTAAAATTGAATCACCTCTAGCCACGGTAACTAAGAAAAAAAGAGAGAAA
>NW_027970891.1:0-207 GCF_054177405.1 Leptonychotes weddellii
ACCCAAAGAACAAAGAATCCAATCAAGAAATGGGCAGAAGACATGAACAGACATTTTTCCAAAGAAGACATCCAAATGGCCAACAGACACATGAAAAAGTGCTCAATATCGCTCGGCATCAGGGAAATCCAAATCAAAACCTCATTCACAATCCTTATTCTTAAATGATAACAATATAGTTAATCAAATCTCTGTGCTTAATGGATT
>NW_027970892.1:0-207 GCF_054177405.1 Leptonychotes weddellii
GGAGTTATAGATAAATTTATTGGAGGTGTAAGCGACTGCCTTCGGCTCAGGTCATGATCCTGGAGTCCCGGGATCGAGTCCCGCATCCGGCTCCCTGCTCGGCAGGGAGTCTGCTTCTCCCTCTGACCCTCCTCCCTCTCATGCTCTCTGTCTCTCATTCTCTCTCTCGCAAATAAATAAAATCTTTAAAAAAAAAAAATTTAAATT
>NW_027970893.1:0-207 GCF_054177405.1 Leptonychotes weddellii
GGGCGCCTGGGTGGCTCAGTTGGTTAAGCGACTGCCTTCGGCTCAGGTCATGATCCTGGAGTCCCTGGATCGAGTCCCGCATCGGGCTCCCTGCTCGGCAGGGAGTCTGCTTCTCCCTCTGACCCTCCCGACCCTCCCCCCTCTCATGTGCTCTCTCTCTCAGTCTCTCCCTCTCAAATAAATAAATAAAATCTTTAAAAAAAAAAA
>NW_027970894.1:0-207 GCF_054177405.1 Leptonychotes weddellii
ATAAAATTAAAAAAAAAACAAGGGTATCTGACCTTTGATCATGTACTTTTTCAATCGAGATTTATTAGCCATCTACCGTAGGTCTAGCACTGCAGTAAGTGCTATTGATTCAGAAATGCACATTAGAGTCTCTCTCCTGGATTTGATCATAGTTCCCTCAAAAGCCAGGACTCCATTCTTATGAATAAATCAACTGTGCGGAGGTAT
>NW_027970895.1:0-207 GCF_054177405.1 Leptonychotes weddellii
GAAGTCACTCCTGCAGGTAGCTGATTCCAGCAGCAATCCTGGAAACCAGACACCCCCACCCCCCGGGGCCACCTGCCCCTGATGTCCTGAGTCCTGGGACCAACCAGGGAAAGCCCAGGGTGCTTCGCTGACCCATCCCACGGGACCCGCTTCTGGTTAGCTGCCCCGGTGTCCCGGCCCCTGAGCTGTCCCCGGCCGGCGCCCACG
>NW_027970896.1:0-207 GCF_054177405.1 Leptonychotes weddellii
CCTCCATGAATTTTTAAAATTCTTCTTTAATTTCCCAATTGATCCATTCATTCTTTTTTTTCTTTTTATTTATTTATTTATTTATTTTTATTCTTATGTTAATCCCCATACATTACATCATTAGTTCTAGATGAAGTGTTCCATGATTCATTGTTCGTGCACAACACCCAGTGCTCCATGCAGAACGTGCCCTCCTCAATACCCACC
>NW_027970897.1:0-207 GCF_054177405.1 Leptonychotes weddellii
GCAGATCTGTCTGTAGAGTTAGGCACCTCCAGCCATAGATCCCCCCGCCCAAGTCTGCCCTCTGTGGGCCAGTTTCTTTACCTATAAAATGAGGCGCTTGCACCAGATAATTGCTAATAGTCTAAGATTCTCTTGTCTATTTTATGCCTGATTTAAAATCTTTAATTACTCTGAAATAGACTTATTAAACTGCCTGTTACCTCCCAG
>NW_027970898.1:0-1125 GCF_054177405.1 Leptonychotes weddellii
TCTTACATTAGTGACTTATCTCATTGGTTTTCAGCGTTTCTTTGTTCTGATATAAGCATTTTCAGGTCTATTTCATGCAAAAATGGAGGGAACTTCAAGGGTGATTTCAACGCAATTCCCACTATTGTTAGTAAAGCCAGGAGCCAAAAACATCCACACAGACATGCACAACAGAATAAAGACACGAGTCTAGCGGACGCATAGAATCTGCGTGCGAACTGGGCAGCACATCGCGTTCTAATGGGTTCTGTTTTTACTGTTACTTAGTCCTGAGTTCTAAGTTTTCAGCATAATTTCTGGTTGGACTAACGAGTTCCCTGGAAGTATGTTTTTAAACCAAGTATGTGGAGATGTAAACATTTATCCTTTTCTGCAGTGGTGTGCTTTGATTCCTCTCTATCTTTCTGGTACCTACTAGGGGTTCTGCTTTGTAGTCACCCTGAGGCTCGCATAAAACACATAGTCCTGTGCTGGATGATCCGCCCGGAGTTTTATGGGGCTTTCTGTGTATGTAACAAATTCCTTTATCTTTTGCTTCTTTTCTGATCTTCTTTCACTTTAACTCCTTTGTCTTTAACTTTTGACAATAGAATTACAATGTATCTTGGTGTAGGTCACTTTGGATTTATTTTATTGGGTAATTTCTTTGGGCTTCCTGGATCTGGACGTCTGCCCCACGCTATGGAGGTTTCTAGTCATTTCTTTGAACAAGCTCTTTGTCCCCTTTTCTCTCTTCCCTCCTTCTGAGACCCACTTAATAATGGGTGTATGGTCTGCTTGGTTGTGTCCCACAAATCCTGTAAGCTATCTTCTCTCTTTTTCATTCTTTTTTTCTCTGTATCTCTTATCCCTTCTTTTATATTTTTCCATTTCTTTGTTGCTTTTTACTGCATTCTGGACAAATGCCTCAAAAATATCTTCCTTCCCTCTAAATTGTTCTTCAGCTAGGTCTATTACGCTATTCAACATACCCAAGGAGTTCATTACATCATCAATTTATCTTTAATTTCTAGATAGCCACTTCTGATAGTTTTTTGTGTCCAGTTACCTTCATAATTACATCTCAGTTTATTTCAGAGTTTCACATTCCAATTAAGCAGCAGAAAGAGAAATCAAGGAATTGAT
>NW_027970899.1:0-207 GCF_054177405.1 Leptonychotes weddellii
ACTGGCAAAGGACAGAGGCCGTGATTGTGGCCCTGCTACGTACTAGTGAGATGATTTGGGTCTGTTATTTAACCTCTGTAAGTGTTGGTTTTTGCTCTTATAAAATGGAGATTGGACTATCCCTCTGTCAGGACTGTTGTGATGAACGGAGCAAAGGTATACAGAGCATCTAGGCTGCAGGGACAAAAAGGCAAGTTCTCCCCAAAA
>NW_027970900.1:0-207 GCF_054177405.1 Leptonychotes weddellii
CCTTCTTCTCCCTCCCGAAGGTCTCCCTGCTCTCCTATGTGTCCCTCCCCAGGATCTCCCTGCTCTCCTATGTGTCCCTCCCCAGGATCTCTCTGCTCTCCTAAGTGTCCCTCCCCAGGATCTCCCTGCCTTCATATGTGTCCCTCCTCAGGATCCCCCTGTTCTCCTAAGTGTCCTTCCCCAGGATCTCCCTGCTCTCTTAAGTGT
>NW_027970901.1:0-207 GCF_054177405.1 Leptonychotes weddellii
CCCGCTACCTTCTTCTTCTTTTTTTTTTTCTTAACATATCTAAGGCAAGGCACTTCTTAAGATTAGATCCCATGTGGGTTTTCTGCCCCTTTTAAGAGGTTTCCCATATTCCTTTCATTCTGTTCTCCAGCATAGATGGTTCAGTTCTGATCTGGATACTTCTGTTGTTCCACGGTAGATAGAACTCACCAAGCTAGATTATGAACT
>NW_027970902.1:0-207 GCF_054177405.1 Leptonychotes weddellii
GATCCCAGAGTCAGCGCGGCCTCGGACGCAGGAGGAGAGAACAGGTTCTCTGCAGGGGGCGGCACAGCCCCGGCCTGAGGAGCTTCGTCCGTCCGAGTCCAGGCCCCCAGCCGAGGCCCGAGGTTCTTCGGCAGGGCAGCGACCAGGCCTGGGGGCCCGAGTCCCCGTGGGAGGCTGTCCCCGCAGAGGCGGCTGGTGCTCCTCGGG
>NW_027970903.1:0-207 GCF_054177405.1 Leptonychotes weddellii
TAAATGTTATATTTTTCTCAATATACAGGTATAAAGTCAACTTCAGATTTCTTTTTTTTTTGTTTGTTTTCATTTTTTTTTATTCTTATGTTAATCCCCATACATTACATCATTAGTTCTAGATGAAGTGT
The DNA here is from genome assembly GCF_054177405.1 of Leptonychotes weddellii. Lineage (NCBI taxonomy): Eukaryota > Metazoa > Chordata > Mammalia > Carnivora > Phocidae > Leptonychotes > Leptonychotes weddellii. The sequence continues at coordinate 132 of NW_027970903.1, forward strand.
TCCATGATTCATTGTTTGTGCATAACACCCAGTGCTCCATGCAGAACGTGCCCTCCTCAATACCCACCCCCAGGCC
>NW_027970904.1:0-207 GCF_054177405.1 Leptonychotes weddellii
ACGATGGACTCTGAAAAACAAACTGAGGGTTCTAGAGGGGAGGGGGGTGGGAGGATGGGTTGGCCTGGTGGTGGGTATTGAGGAGGGCACGTTCTGCATGGAGCACTGGGTGTTGTGCACGAACAATGAATCATGGAACACTTTATCTAGAACTAATGATGTAATGTATGGGAATTAACATAAGAATAAAAAAAAAATAAAAAAAAA
>NW_027970905.1:0-207 GCF_054177405.1 Leptonychotes weddellii
AATTGAAGGGGGAAAAAAGAATGGACCAGTTGCTGAGACTGAACTGCAAGCACACCAGGTTTGGGGGCTGGGGAGGGAGAGGGGTTTATAAAGAGACAGCTCTAGAGTAGAATCGAAGCAGCAGTGTTCAGAAAAGGCACTTTTCAGAAACCTTATGCTGCTAGCGCACACCCAGGGGCTAAGGGGTCCTGCTCTCTGCGGCAGCGG
>NW_027970906.1:0-207 GCF_054177405.1 Leptonychotes weddellii
TGGGTTAACCTGGTGATGGGTATTAAGGAGGGCACGTATTGCATGGAGCACTGGGTGTTATACGAAAACAATGGATCGTGGATCACTACATCAAAAACTAATGATGTATTGTATGGTGACTAACATAACATAATAAAATTAAAAAATCAAAAAAACAATAAATATCACCATATGTTTTACTAATATAAAAATATTAAGTGGGTACAA
>NW_027970907.1:0-207 GCF_054177405.1 Leptonychotes weddellii
AAATGAATTAAGAGATAAAAGGAAGCATATGTTCCAGAGTCATGCCTTCTTTTTTTTTCTTTAACAAAATTAATAATCCAAAAATTACTACTTACAAAGATAGCAAATATCTTCAGAACCTAAAGCAGAGAAGTCTTAAATCCTTATCACCCCACTTAGTAATACTCAATAATACTAGAGCACCCTTAAAACTAAAGAGACCTATAG
>NW_027970908.1:0-207 GCF_054177405.1 Leptonychotes weddellii
GTGGACTTTGGTCGCCCTGTGAACTGTGACCCTAATAAAACGTAACGTCCTAACATCTCCTCCCCAGCACTGACACTGGATCCCCCCAGGCTTCGGACTCGCCCCGGGTGAGGGAGGGAGTCAGGCTGGGCAAAGGCTCTGTGTGGGCAGGGAGCCATGGGTCCCTGGCTCTGGGTCCCCTCGGGCAGGCCCACGGGGTTGCAGGGG
>NW_027970909.1:0-1125 GCF_054177405.1 Leptonychotes weddellii
GTGAAGAGTGGCCTGGGAGCTGTCTAGAGGGATGGGGGAGGGGGTGGAGATAAGTCAGGGTGGCTTTGTCTCACAACAACTGCTTCACCCAGAATAGGTCCATTTTCATCTATTTTGTTTATTGTGTTTCCCCACAAGGTTTTGGTAGGCATGTCAAAGGTTTGGTAGGCATGTCAAAATTTACACTACATTTTTTTTTATTATTTCAAGATTTCCTGAAGTATGAAGGGGCCCACACAGAAGCCTCTCTCTTATTTGCCTTTAATCCCAATTATTTTAGTCTTTAATCTCAATTATTTTATCTTTGAAAGTAATGAATGATGGCTGCTTTCCATAATGCCAATAAGACCTATAAATCTGTCCCACATCTTCTTCATCCATCAGTTGATGGACATTTGGGTTGCTTCCATATCTTGGATAACCCTAACTCTTTTTTATGATGTAAATATACCTGTAATATTGACAGTGCAATTAATAAGGTTCCTGTTTTTCCAAAAAAAAAAAAAAAAACTGAGATAGAGAACCAGGTGGTAGCCAAGCTAAAAATCAAATTCAAGTTTATCTCACTCCAAATTTAGTGCTCTTGGTATCTGCAGCTGTATCTCTAGAGCTTAGTATATTTCATCCTAAAATACTTAAAATGAAGTCTTCTGAAGGCTTAGGAATAGGACCTAAAGAATAGAATACTAATATTTAAAACTAGCTAAAGCCTACTTTGCCCTTACGGATTTTTGGAATATAGATTGCTGCTACTTAGGTTTTGCACTGAATTAAATAATGCCTCTCCAAAATTTATGTCTGCTCAGAACTTGTGAATGGTACCTGAGTTAGAAATAAAGGTTTTGTAGATACAGTAAAGTTATATTGAATTAGGGTGGGTTGTAAATTCAATAAAGCTGGTGTCCTTATAAGAAGAGAGAAATCTGGGGGCACCTGGGTGGCTCAGTTGGTTAAGCTACTGCCTTCAGCTCAGGTCATGATCCTGGAATCCCAGGATCGAGTCCCGCATCGGGCTCCCTGCTCGGCGGGGAGTCTGCTTCTCCCTCTGACCCTCCTCCCTCTCATGTACTCTCTCTCTCTCTCACTCTCTCAAATAAATAAATAAAATCTTTAAAAAAAAAAAAA
>NW_027970910.1:0-207 GCF_054177405.1 Leptonychotes weddellii
TAACACTTTTTTTTTTTTTAAGATTTTATTTATTTATTTGAGAGAGAGAGAATGAGAGACAGAGAGCATGAGAGGGAGGAGGGTCAGAGGGAGAAGCAGACTCCCTGCTGAGCAGGGAGCCCGATGCGGGACTCGATCTTGTGACTCCAGGATCATGACTGAGCCGAAGGCAGTCGCTTAACCAACTGAGCCACCCAGGTGCCCCGA
>NW_027970911.1:0-207 GCF_054177405.1 Leptonychotes weddellii
AAAGGGTTCCTGGCCTCAAAGATATTAAAGTATCTTGGGAGGAGAGATGTAGTTAAGAAAGTTAAGAAAGAGGCCCAAGATTGGGAAATCCCAAGTACAGTTCAGCATTTTTTGACTCTGATATGTAGGGGAATTCCAAGAAAGCCTGTCAACTTGCTCATTGTTCTCATTGGAGGCATGTTTGCTTTTATATCGAGCAGCAGACTT
>NW_027970912.1:0-207 GCF_054177405.1 Leptonychotes weddellii
ATCTATCTATCTATCTATCTATCTATCTATCTATCTATCTATCTATCTATCTATCATCTATCTAACATCACATCTTTATCCCCTCATCTATTGATGGACATTTAGGTGGCTTCCATATCTTGGCTATTGTAAATAATGCTGCATTGAACATAAAGGTGCATATATCTTTTAAGAATTAGTGTTTTAATTTTCTTTGAAAAATACCAA
>NW_027970913.1:0-207 GCF_054177405.1 Leptonychotes weddellii
CTCTGTGCTCTCTCTGTGTCAAAGAAATCAATAAAATCTTTAAAAATAAAATAAAATCTTAAAAAACCTGGGCTTAAATGGTAATCCTTACTGATCCTGTTTCATTCTCTCCATTAAGATCAGTGTACAAGTGCTGCCTCTGGGTGGGTTGGAAGCTTCTCCGGCAGTCTACTAGGGAGTGAGGCCACAAAAATCAGCGTACAAAGG
>NW_027970914.1:0-207 GCF_054177405.1 Leptonychotes weddellii
GTCCTACCGCCTGCTCAAGGCGAGCGAGCCAGGGCTCTTCGCGGTGGGGCTGCACACGGGCGAGGTGCGCACGGCGCGGGCCCTGCTGGACAGAGACGCGCTCAAGCAGAGCCTGGTGGTGGCGGTGCAGGACCACGGCCAGCCCCCTCTCTCGGCCACCGTCACGCTCACCGTGGCCGTGGCCGACAACATCCCGGACGTCCTGGC
>NW_027970915.1:0-207 GCF_054177405.1 Leptonychotes weddellii
CACAGACTTCCTTGTATCTTTAGGGAAGCCTGTAGGTGGGCAGGACTATCCTCTTTCAATCTCTGGGCCAAGAACAGTTCTGGAGCAAGTGAGGGAAGAAGTGAACATGGGGAGGAGAAAATGAGGACCATGAAAGTATACCAAGGCCTAATCTGGGTCACTAATTTCTTGTGAGCTATGCCTATCACTGAAGACTTCCTCAAAGTG
>NW_027970916.1:0-207 GCF_054177405.1 Leptonychotes weddellii
AATCTTTAAAAAAAAAAATGCCAAGAAACAGAGAACAATCTAGTTACACTGATCACTTACAACATCCAGCCTGTGGTCTCTAAAGGTAATTTCACAATAAAATAAAACAGGGCTGCTTGGGGGAAATGGCTTATTCCAGATCCAGGGCAAAAAATGTTCTAGATGAATCAGGCACATTTTGTTATATCCAGAAAACAAGAAAGTTAT
>NW_027970917.1:0-207 GCF_054177405.1 Leptonychotes weddellii
AATGCCAATTGTGCACTAGATGTCTATTTATGACATATGAAAACTGAAAATATGAAAGAAATTTATACAAATACATGTTTTGTTTTGTTTGCCTTTTGTTCTCCTTGAGGATTTTGATGGACTCCTGTTTCACATCCCTTTTGAGTCTATTTTTGTGTATGGTGTAAGGAAATGGTCCAGTTTCATTCTTCTGCATGTGGCTGCCCA
>NW_027970918.1:0-207 GCF_054177405.1 Leptonychotes weddellii
CCCCCCAGGGGGCGGCTGGGTGATAGACATTGGGGAGGGTATGTGCTATGGTGAGCGCTGTGAATTGTGCAAGACTGTTGAATCACAGATCTATACCTCTGAAACAAATGATGTAATATATTTTTTTTAGAAAAGAAGAAGATAGCAGGAGGGGAAGAATGAAGGGGAGAAAATCAGAGGGGGAGACGAATCATGAGAGATGATGGA
>NW_027970919.1:0-207 GCF_054177405.1 Leptonychotes weddellii
CAAAGCTGTACGGAGAGGAGAGCTTGCAGGGAACAAAAGCTCCCGAGAGCAAACCCGAGCAGATTACTTAGCCCGGACTGGCAAGGGGGGGGCAATTCCACCTCTGGCAAAGACATTTGGGAAGCGCGTCAACAGGCCCCTCCTCCAAAAGATCCACAAGAACAGCCGGCCAAGACCAAGTTTACCAATCAATGAGAACTCATTGAT
>NW_027970920.1:0-1125 GCF_054177405.1 Leptonychotes weddellii
AAAAAAAAAATTTGTTCTTTGAAAAGTTCAATAAAATTGATAAAGCTATGACTAGACTGATCAAGAAAAATGAAGAGAGAAAACACAAATTACTAGTATGAAAATGGAAGAATAGATACATTATACAACCTATAAATATTAAAAGATAGTAAGGAAATATTTTGGACAAGTTTATAGCAAAAATAGACAATTGAAATAGACAAATTCCTTAAAAAACACAAATTTTACAGCTCTAGCTTTTCACTGGGTCTTCTTTAAGCCTTAAACTTTTTTCTTTGTTATGTTCATGTTTTCATTTAAATCTTTGGGAATGTTTATAACAACTGTTTTAAAGTTCATTGTCTGTATCTGATAAAGGGTTAGTATCCAAGACCTTCTCAAACTCAACACCCCCAAAAATTAATAATCCAGTTAAGAAATGGACAGAAGACATGAATACACATTTTTCCAAAGAAGACATCCAGATGGCTAACAGACACATGAAAAGATGCTCAACATCACTCATCATCAGGAAATACAAATCAAAACCATGATAAGACACACCTGTCAGAATGGCTAAAATAACAACACAAGAAACAACAGGTATTGGCGATGTTGCAGAGAAAGGGGAATCTTCTTGCACTGTTGGTGGGAAGACAACTGGTACAGTCACTGTGGAAAACAGTATGGAGTTTCCTCAAAAAGTTAAAAATAGAATTACCCTTCGATCCAGCAATTGCACTACTAGGTATTCATCCAAAAGATACAAAAATACAGATTTGAAGGGGTACATGCACCCCAATGTATATAGCATTATCAACAATAACCAAAATATTGAAAAAGGCAGAATGTCCATCAACTGATGAATGGATAAAGAAGATGTGGTACATATATACAGTGGAATATTACTTGGCCATCAAAAAGAATGAAATCTTGTCATTTGCAACAACGTGGATGGACCTGGAGTGTATTACCTAAGTGAAATAAGTCAGTTGGAAAAAAATACCATATGATTTCAGTCATATGTGGAATTTAAGAAACAAAACAGATGAACATATGGGAAGGGGGGGGAAGAGAGAGAGGGAAACAAACCATAAGAGACTCTTAACCATAGAGAACAAACTGAGGGTTGATGGAGGGAGGTGG
>NW_027970921.1:0-207 GCF_054177405.1 Leptonychotes weddellii
ATAAAATATATAATTGTTAATTTTTAATAAATTAGCCATTTCACTTTAAAATTACTTTTGTTAACATTTTTGTGATTTTTTTAAGCTAAGGCTCTGTAAGAGAAAAACGTTGTTCCTAAATATATTCAATGTATATTCAAAATGTATAAATAGTTCTTTTTTTAAAAGATTTTTTATTTATTCATTTGAAAGAGAGAGAGAGAACGA
>NW_027970922.1:0-207 GCF_054177405.1 Leptonychotes weddellii
AAAATTAAAAAAAAAAAACAAGGGTATCTGACCTTTGATCATGTACTTTTTCAATCGAGATTTATTAGCCATCTACCGTAGGTCTAGCACTGCAGTAAGTGCTATTGATTCAGAAATGCACATTAGAGTCTCTCTCCTGGATTTGATCATAGTTCCCTCAAAAGCCAGGACTCCATTCTTATGAATAAATCAACTGTGCAGAGGTAT
>NW_027970923.1:0-207 GCF_054177405.1 Leptonychotes weddellii
TCTAGGACAGAGTTATTTAAAAATTTTTAAGCTTAGTGATTCCAATATGAAGTCTTATTACTAGTTTGAGCCCTATTGAACAAATACATTAAAATAATTGTTGAAATATAAACCTTGTTGGCACTGGAACGTATCTAGAAAGACTGTCTTTCAGATTGGATTATTGTAGAAATGTAAGCGCTCCCTGGGAATGATGATAGTACTGGA
>NW_027970924.1:0-207 GCF_054177405.1 Leptonychotes weddellii
GAAATCATGTTGTGATTCTTCTGTATTTCTTTTTAAGCACCAAATAGTTTTATCCAATAATATTTGAACAGTTTTTTTTTTATTCTTATGTTAATCCCCATACATTACATCATTAGTTTTAGATGAAGTGTTCCATGATTCATTGTTTGTGCATAACACCCAGTGCTCCATGCAGAACGTGCCCTCCTCAATACCCACCCCCAGGCT
>NW_027970925.1:0-207 GCF_054177405.1 Leptonychotes weddellii
GCTCAGCGTAACACCCTCCAGTTCCATCCACATTTGTGCAAATGGCAAGATTTCATTCCTTTTTAATTGTGCCCAATTTTTAAAATACTAACAAATAATCCAACAGAAACTGTTCTTGTACAGGTCTCCATATGCAAGCATAAAGGATTTTCTTTGTGTTTCGTAGAACTAACCCATTACACTAAAGAAACATCATTGCTTGACTGT
>NW_027970926.1:0-207 GCF_054177405.1 Leptonychotes weddellii
AAGCTGCTTTTTTTTTTTTAAGGTTTTATTTATTTATTTGACAGGGAGACACAGCGAGAGCAAGGACACAAGCAGGGGAGTGGGAGAGGGAGAAGCAGGCTTCCCGCGGAGCAGGGAGCCCGATGTGGGGCTCCATCCCAGGACCCTGGGATAATGACCTGAGCCGAAGGCAGAGGCTTAACGAATGAGCCACCCAGGCACCCCAGA
>NW_027970927.1:0-207 GCF_054177405.1 Leptonychotes weddellii
TGCAGACGTTAAATCTACAGCCTTGACTAGATGTCACGTGACAAAGAGCTGCTTTACAGAGAAGGGGTGACATGCACCTGAGCCTGACACGTGAAAACTTCCCAAGACAGCTCACCTTCAAAACCATTCGCCACACAGGGCACCTATCCACGTACAAGAAATAGTCTAACTTACACAAAACGTACAATTCCGTTCATGTGCGAGAGC
>NW_027970928.1:0-207 GCF_054177405.1 Leptonychotes weddellii
TTTTGCTTTTTAATGAGTGTTTTTTTTTCTTTTCTTTTTTTTAAAATTTTTTTATTCTTATATTATCCCCATACATTGCATCATTAGTTTTAGATGTAGTGTTCCATGATTCATTGTTTGTGCATAACACCCAGTGCTCCATGCAGAATGTGCCCTCCTCAATACCCATCACCAGGCTAACCCATCCTCCCACCCCCCCCTAGAACC
>NW_027970929.1:0-207 GCF_054177405.1 Leptonychotes weddellii
TTTATTTATTTTTTTTTTTAAAGATTTTATTGATTTATTTGACAGAGAGAGACACAGCGAGAAAGGGAACACAAGCAGGGGGAGTGGGAGAGGGAGAAGGAGGCTTCCCGCCGAACAGGGAGCCCGATGCGGGGCTCGATCCCAGGACCCTGGGATCATGACCTGAGCCGAAGGCAGACGCTTAACGACTGAGCCACCCAGGCGCCC
>NW_027970930.1:0-207 GCF_054177405.1 Leptonychotes weddellii
TTTATTTATTTATTTTTTTATTCTTATGTTAATCCCCATACATTACATCATTAATTTTAGATGAAGTGTTCCATGATTCATTGTTTGTGCATAACACCCAGTGCTCCATGCAGAATGTGCCCTCCTCAATACCCACCACCAGGCTAACCCATCCTCCCACCCCCCTCCCCTCTAGAACCCTGTTTGTTTTTCAGAGTCCATCGTCTC
>NW_027970931.1:0-1125 GCF_054177405.1 Leptonychotes weddellii
TTTTTATCTTTTTAAGGATTTTATTTATTTATGAGAGAGAGAGCGAGAGAATGAGTGGGGGTGGGGAGAGGCAGATGGAGAAGCAGGCTCCACGCTGAGCAGGGAGCCCAATGTGGGGCTCGATCCCAGGACCCCGGGATCACGACCTGAGCCAAAGGCCGACACTTAACCAACTGAGCCACCCAGGCGCCCCTTAACATTGTATTTAATGGGGACATTTCTGTCATTTTTCTTCTATAATTGATTTGAAAATTAAGGTAACTGCTAAGGGAACTTGTGAATACCCTTTCCTGATAATTAATCCGAGATGTCACTTTTAGAAATAAAATTTTTAATTCTTATTTTTCTTTTTGCAAATAAACATTGAATCTTAGTCAGAACGTGACATAAGAGCTGAACCTTTTTTTTATAACTTGACATCATTAATGCAAGTTGAGAATATTTATCAAACCTGAAAATGCATCATCAAGCACATCAGTGCTTTACTTCAGAGACAATCAAATATATTTATGCATTGGTTATAAATGGATAGAGCATAAAAAAAAAAAGAAGGTAGTGAAGATTTGGGCTGATATTTGTATTCACTAACAAGTGTTAAATTATTTGCAAAGCTGTTTCATAATATTAAATTGGAGAGAATTATAACTAATTATAAAATTATAATTTCTGCTTATCTGTTCTAAATGCAGTCTAACTAGGATTAGCATCTATTGATTCACTTATGGTACAACTTGGTTTAAGAGAATCTTGGAATAAAGTTTAGGTCACTGTTCTCATGTTCTCAGTATATGGTTTTCATGACAGTTTCCAAGTTAGTATTTTTACTGATGTTTCTCCATAGATTGCAAAATTGGGAAATCTTCTAGAGTCAAAAGAAGACCACTGCAACAGACTCATTGAAGAAAATGACAAGTATCAAAGACATTTAGGCAACTTAATAAATAAGGTACAAATTTTCTTATAGAAATCTTTGTCTTTAAAAACGATGTCAGGGTGCCTGGGTGACTCAGTCTGTTAAGCGTCTGCCTTCAGCTCAGGTCATGATCCCGGGGTCCTGGAATCGAGTCCCACATCGGGATTCTGCAGGGAGCCTGCTTCACCCTCTGCCTCTGCCTCTCTCTCTCA
>NW_027970932.1:0-207 GCF_054177405.1 Leptonychotes weddellii
GCAGGGGTAGTGGGAGAGGGAGAAGCAGGCTTCCCGCGGAGCAGGGAGCCTGATGCGGGGCTCGATCCCAGGACTCTGGGATCATGACCTGAGCCGAAGGCAGACGCTTAACGACTGAGCCACCCAGGCGCCCCTCCTATATGTGGAATCTTAAACAAGCTCATAGAAAGAATTGATTGGTGTTTGTCAGAGATTCCGGGGGTGGGA
>NW_027970933.1:0-207 GCF_054177405.1 Leptonychotes weddellii
TGCTAATATTGTATGACACTGATACCAAGTTCTGGGTCCTCTCTCACCTTCAGGTTAAATAATTCACTAGAAGGACTCACAGAACTCACTGAAAGCCATTACACTCATGGTTACAGTTATTACAGTGAAAGGATACAGATTAAAGACAGCAGAGGGAAGAAACACACAGGGCTGGATCCAGGAAGAGTTCCAAGTATGAGTTTCTAG
>NW_027970934.1:0-207 GCF_054177405.1 Leptonychotes weddellii
CCTGCTCGGCAGGGAGTCTGCTTTGCCCTCTGACCCTCCCCCTCTCATGTGTGCTCTCTCTCTCTCATTCTGTCTCAAAAAAAAAAAAAAAAAAAAGACAGAGAACAGGAAATTAGATGTTTTAAATTCAGAGATTTGTAAAACCGGAGAGGACTATAAGAACCAGGAAGAGACCATCTGATTTCCACACTTGGGGGAACTTGCTTA
>NW_027970935.1:0-207 GCF_054177405.1 Leptonychotes weddellii
CCATTTGATCAATATCTCCCCTTTTCCCCAACCCCCTCCCCAGCCTCTGTTAACCACCATTTTTTTTTTAAATTTTATTATGTTATGTTAGTCACCATACAATACATCATTAGTTTTTGATGTGGTGATCCACGATCTATTGTTTTCATTTAACACCCAGTGCTCCATGCAGTACGTGCCCTCCTTAATACCCATCACCGGGCTAAC
>NW_027970936.1:0-207 GCF_054177405.1 Leptonychotes weddellii
GGATGGGGTAGCCTGGTGATGGGTATTAAAGAGGGCACATTCTGCATGGAGCACTGGGTGTTATGCACAAACAATGAATCATGGAACACTACATCAAAAACTAATGATGTAATGTATGGTGGTTAACATAACAATAAAAAAAGAAAAGTAGGTGCAGAATAACCTTTCTCTAGTTGGTGTGAAGGGAGACTGTCTAATAAAGCCTTA
>NW_027970937.1:0-207 GCF_054177405.1 Leptonychotes weddellii
CACACTCCGGGCTCTCCCTGCAGGAAAGAAACTCCTCCTGGTCCCTCACACGAGACACCACTGGCTCTTTCTTCACCCCTCATCATCTGAAAAGAGAGATAACAATGCCCATCTCACAGAGTTGTGTGAATTGAATAACTGAATACAGGTAAAATAGTCAGAATGGTGCCTGGCACATAATAAGCACCCAGTAAATGTGCGCTATTA
>NW_027970938.1:0-207 GCF_054177405.1 Leptonychotes weddellii
GTTTGCACTCTCTCTCTCTCAAATAAATAAATACCTTTTTAAAACAATTTTTTTAAAATAAACATTAGTGGAGCAGAACTTTTTTTTCCTTTGGGTTAAAAAAAATAAACTCTATAGGTAGAAGTTCTAATCTCTTGTAGTATCTCAAATGGAGCATCTTCAACCTCTCCTCATATATTAAAACTCCCATTTATGTACTTCACTTGA
>NW_027970939.1:0-207 GCF_054177405.1 Leptonychotes weddellii
AGCTCTATTACAAAGCTGTCATCATCAAGACAGCATGGTACTGGCACAAAAACAGACACATAGATCAATGGAACAGAATAGAGAGCCCAGAAATGGACCCTCAACTCTATGGTCAACTCATCTTCGACAAAGCAGGAAAGAATGTCCAATGGAACAAAGACAGTCTCTTCAACAAATGGTGTTGGGAAAATTGGATAGCCACATGCA
>NW_027970940.1:0-207 GCF_054177405.1 Leptonychotes weddellii
CTAGGACTCATGGGTCAAATCTGACTCACTGCCTGTTTTTATAATTAAGTTTTCCTGAAATACAGCCATGCTCATTTGTTTATGCATGATTTTCGTGCTAGAACAACAGAGTTGAATATTTGAGGAGAGACCATATGACCCACAAAGCTGAAAATATGTATTATCTGGCCCTTTACATACAAGGTTTGCCAGTCCCTAACTTAGAAG
>NW_027970941.1:0-12334 GCF_054177405.1 Leptonychotes weddellii
GTGGGTATTGAGGAGGGCACGTTCTGCATGGAGCACTGGGTGTTGTGCACGAACAATGAATCATGGAACACTTCATCTAGAACTAATGATGTAATGTATGGGGATTAACATAAGAATAAAAAAAATTAAAAAAAAAAACCAGTATCTGGCACATAATAGATGCTCAATATTGATAGCTATCATCGAAACTTTAGAGGCCTCTTGCAAGCCCTAAAAATCCCATCATGGCACACCACTGACCACAGCCATTACCAAACTATATCTTATATGGTATTATTCTGACACAGTTTTTAAAGCAGTTACTGTGTTCTAGACACTTTGCTAGGCCCTCAAAGAGAAGAAGAATATATCTGTAATTGTAATGCTCATGGACAGAAAAGTAGATGTTCCCAAAAGATGGGTTACAGATAAATTACTATGGGAATTCCAAGGAAGGAAAGGTTTATTTCCTACTGGAGTATGGAGAATCAGGAAAGGCTTCCCAAAGGTGGAATTATCTGAGCTGGAATTTGGACTGGTGGACATGGGGGTGTGGAGGAAGCATCTTTCATGGAAGGAACATGAGCAAAAGGAGAGATAGGGAAGTACAGGGAACCCTCAGGTGCTATCAGTAGGTTAGTTTGGCTGAAGCGGAGGCATGGGGGGAACAAGGCTAAAGGTGAGTTGGCACCAGATGGAAGGACTTGCATGCCATGGAGCTTTGAGAGCCATTGATTAAATCCATTACATTCATATTCAACCAATACACTACTCATTATAATATTTAGATCTCACAGCTTCCTTACACGCTCCTTCTTTCTTTTAACTTTTGTTCTCTTGGTTTGTTGGGTCCTCTCAAGACCCTCATGGAACCTATGGATAGGAATGCTAAGCCCCAGTTTACTAACCCAGAAATCGGTAGCCAACAGGCACTGTCAATATTGGACAAACAGGTTGACTGGCCACACTTGAGGAAGAGGTACCTCAAGGCCCATGGTCTTTATCAGACTCTCCAACCTGACTGAGTCTCTCTCTACCTGCAGGGTCCTCCAGTGATGCACCTCATGCCCATCATCCCCTGCACCCACATCTGATGCAGGAACACATGGGCACGAATGTCATTGTTGCCAACACGATGCCCTCTCATCTCAGCAATGGACAGATGTGTGAGTGGCCCCGACCCAGGGGGCAAGCAGGTGGGCAACTTGAGCTCTACTCAGCAAGGGATGAGGTTGGGACCTAAGAGGGGAGCCAGGATGGGTGGGTCTAGAAGATGGTAACTGGGATATAACAGTTCTCTGTGCTCCAGGGTATGGAATGAGGAGTGAGATTGTCCATTTGTTAAGGCTGTTTTTTCACTGAGGCCATTCATTCAGTGGGGTAATTAACAGCCTCTATGGAATGAAGCTATCCTTGGGATGAGGGATCCATTGGGTGAACATGTCCATTGGGATAAGAATTCCATTAGGTGATGTTGCCTATTAGGTGAAACTGTTCTTTGAAGTAAGACTGCCCAATTAGGTAAGACTATCCATTACACCATTGGGTGAAACTACTCATTAGGTGGGGATGTCCGCCAGTCTAGATGGTCCTCTGAGGTGAAATCTCACAAGAGTGAGTTTGTCATTGGACGAAATTCTCCAAAAAGTAAGAGTATCATTGGGATGAGGTGGTCCATTAACATGAAATTGTTCTTTGGGATACTTGTCCATCGAATAAAGTTGGCCAAGTGGGCCATGGTCAAAGTTGAGTTTCAAATACATGATGCTGTGAGGCCAATTAGTTTCCATTATTCATCTACCTAAATATCAGAGAAATGGTATTTTTGGCCAGACACTTGGGTCTCATCAATTGCTGCTCTTTCTCTCCAAGAAAGGACATTGCTGTCACATGTCCCACTGTCCTTGAAGAGAGTCAGAATTGGGCCCTGGTTTGGGAGAAGCAGCCTCGATCTCCATGTTAAATGGTGGAGGAGATGGAGGTTGGTAGGACCTGGGCAGAAGCCTCTGGCCACACCTGGCCCAGCCATAGCCTTCCCGACCTCACCAGACTTAGACTTCATGATCTGGGACTCAGAAGGTTTGAGCTGTAGGAGACCTTAGAGATTGTGTAGTTTAATTCTTTCATTTTATAGAAGAGGAAACTAATTCAGAGAGGGGGAAGAACCTTCCCAAGACTCTGGTTACTCCCCAAAAGGTTGGAATTCTCAGCAGCCTCTGTCTGTCTCTCTGTCCTTGCAGCCACCCCTGAGACTCCACAGCCCTCACCGCCAGGTGGCTCGGGGTCTGAGCCCTACAAGCTCCTGCCGGGAGCAATTGCCACCATTGTCAAGCCCCCCTCTGCCATCCCCCAGCCGACCATCACCAAGCAGGAAGTCATCTAGCAAGCCGCGGGGGGTCGGGGGCTCTGCTGGCCTCCCAGCCCCCTCAGAGAGCCCCGGTGGTCTCTTGTTCCCAGTGAAGGAAGCTGTGACAACAAGGCCAGTCTCAGGGCAGCAGTGGAAAGGGCAAGGGGACCAAGAACTTGGGCTGTGGGCCACATCCCATTGCTACCCTCCACCCCCTGCTCTGGATGACAGGGCTCTGACTTGGGGAGACTCCAGATGGAAAATCCTCTGCTGCCTTGGACAACTCTTCTCTTGCTGAAGCCACTGCCTTCCCCTTCATCATACCTACCCCCAACTTCTTCAGCCCCAAAGGACAGCTGTCTGGAGACGACATGGGACCTTGCTTAATAGCTCCCTTCCCCTTCAGACTGCTACTTCTTTCTCCAAGTACTGTCCTAGTCCCCAGACACTGAGCCCTTCAAGGCTGGGTCAGATCGGGGCATCTGACCCCTCCCTGTTCTGCTGCCCCAATCTCCAACACTTCTCTCCACCTGCCACTCTCACCTTCCTCAGCCATCCTAATTTCTCCACAGCCACCTCTCCAGGGGCTGAAGAAGACTTGCAAACAGTCCCCCAGTCATTCCAGGAGCATTTTAAAAGACTAGCTGGGCTAGGCACAGTGTGGGACTGTTGAGAAGGAAGACACCATTCCACCTCTAACCCATGGCTCTTCCCTTCTTAGGGAATCGGGCGGGTACTCGGGGTGATGCTCTCCACGGACTGTCAACAACGAGAGGACAACCCAAGGTGGACAATTGCAACAGGAACTTGGAGGGGCTGAAGTGGTCAGAGAAAGTTCGGGGAAAGGGGCAGACTCTGCATTAGGCCTTTAAGGAAGGGCTGGATTCCAGCCAGCGGAGCAGGTGAGAAGGACTTTCCAAGGAGGGGCAAACAGTCTGGGCAAGGCCCCAGGTTGGAAGAAGGGCACAGGGGGGAGGTGATGGAAAGAACAGGCTGTTTGGAGCAGCATAGGAGCCTTGAATGCCAGGACTGAGGCACTGAGGTTTGGGAGTAGCTAGGGAGGATGCGCAGTGAGCCGGGAGGGAGCAGGGAGATCAGATGGGGGGCTGGTGATGTGATCCAGGTGAGAGTGAGGAGACCTGGAGATGAAGATGGATGGGTGCGAGCTCAGCTCAGAAGGATGTCAGGGAGGAATTACCCCCGTCCTGGGCCTCTCTCAAACTCTGCCTCATTTCTGGCGCTGTGTTAAGGCACTTGACATGCATCATCTCATTGCAACTTCTCTATTACCCAGAGACTGTTGCAGAAGATGAAATTGAGGTCTAAGTGGTTAAGTGATTTTCCTAGAACTCACACAGCTAGTAAGTGGCTGAGTCAGGATTGGATCCCAGGTCTGCCTGGATCATAATAGGAGTTCTTAACCAGGGTGGCTGAGCATCTCTGAAAGGGCCCCTCTCTCCTCACTGTGAGCCAGTTGATGGACTTCCTGCCCCTGTCATCAGCCTCAGAAGCCAAAGTCTTATTCTTCCCAGGGGCCCTGCCCACACCCAGGACTAAGATTGGCTTGGAGTTATACTGATGTCCGGGTAGGGTCCAGCATCCTGTCTGCTAAAGAACAGGAGAATTCATAACTCTTGGACCCCTTTCCTCTCCTCACTCCCCAAGTCCGGGGGAGGGGCGTCAGGGGTCTGGTTCTTAGGAGATGGACCAATGTGGCCTGGCAGTCCAAGAGTGGGATAGTTTGGGTGGGCCAGGGAAAGATGAGAAGGCCTGGGTTTGAGCACTGCTCTGAAACATTAAGCCCCAAAATGGAACGGCCAGCACATCATCCTTGGGAATTTTGGTGGCTTTGGGAAAATTCTGGAAAGTGCTACTAGCCATTGGGAACAAAAGAGATGTGTTGTGGGGCTGGAGCTGTGCTTAGGTAGGAGAGTGAACAGTTAGCCTGGCCACCTATCCCCACCCCAGGCTGACTGTTCTGAGTGGACGGAGGCAGGACCGCAGTGCCCCCAAATTCCACCATTAGTGATTGCTTTTTGTGACAGAGGCATGGGGGGTTTGAGGGCAGTATGTCCAAGAGAAACCTCTACATCTCCAGTGGTCCCAGGAGCAGCCTGCCCGTGCCTCCAAGCTAAGTCCCCAGTCCCAGGAGAGACTGTCCCATGCTCAGAGCTCTCAAGCCTTCCCAGCCATCCCTCATTCTGAGTCCCCAGAAATCCCAGTCAGGGAACCCAGGCTCGTCTGGGGTAAGGTGGGGAAGCCAGAATCTTTCTGTCATTGTGGTCATTCCCACTCTTTGCTCCTCCAGCCCCCAGTGTTGCTCAGGCCTCGGTCATGGGAGCGAAGTTGAGATAAGAATTTTCCACAGGATGGAATAAGCTAGCAGTGGCTTTTAACAGTAGCAATCTTCTGGGTCAGGGGCTCAGTCCTCAGCCCCAAATTAACCCTTCCAGGAGGAGAAATCCATTCCATTTTAATAATTTTATTGTAATGCAGGAAGCCCAAAACAGAGCAGTTTACTTTTCTGATTCTGAGGATATGGCATTGGAAAATCTCTCTCTCTCTCTCTCTCTTTGCCACCTGAGTTCTGGTCCTAAAATATAAAATCTGGAGAACTAAACAAGGGTTGGGAGGGCAAGCATGGACCCTCCAGTTCCTCCCCTGAGATAGCCTTTTCTCTGGGCAGCTCTCAGGAGCTTCCAGAATTCACATGACTCCCTGCAGCACGGACAGAGGAGAGGGTTGGAGGTGTATGCTCTTGGACTTTGTGTGATGACCAAGCCAATTACTTTTGCCAAATTGTTCTGTGATTTTCCCTGACTGGGATGAATTGTGAAATTCACACCAAGCGATTCTGCTTCCTGTGGGTGTGAATACCACCAGCTCCTGTGTGGACCCCTGAGCCCGTCACTGCCGCCCAATGGGGCAAAGAAGCAAAAAAACCATTTCTTACTCTTGTGTGTTTTAACAAAAGTTTATAAAGCAAAATAAATGGCACATATGTTTTCTAAGTCCTTGGATGGGTGTCCTTTCTTCCTTGTCAAGTGTTAGAAACAAGAATGAGAATAGTCAGATAGTCTTTTATGCTCTGCAAAATGCTTTTATATACACTATTGCTTTCTAATCTCGCATCAAGAGGTAAGCAAGTTAGACATTATTATCCTTGTCCCCCTTCACCTTTTAGAGCTGAGAAAACCAAGGCTCAGGGTAGAGGCAGAAGTGGGACTCTAACCCTGACCCCTGATTCCAAGCGCTCACTATGTAAGGAGAGTGAAAGTTAACCCTCCCTCTCGAAAGGGGAGGGATGTGGTGGGAGAGCGATGGAAAGATCTGGGAGGATGGCAACAGGGTCCAAGATGGAGCCCGATTTTGGGTCATTGCCAGGGACCTGGGCCAACGGCCGGCCGTAGGGGATGAGGAGACATGGGGACATTTCATAAAGGCAAGTGTTGTTTTAAAAAAGAATGAAGGCAAGGACGCACTCGAGAATTTCTAGCTAGGTCTGTTGCTACCTTGGTCCTTTCCGCTGATAAACTAGGTAGGTGGGCTCGTGCCGTGGCCACCACGCACCCCAACCTCATATTCACTCGGGGGTATGCACTAGAGAGCCAGTTGTTAGCTTCTCTTCCCAACTTCATGCTTGGCAGTGGGGTACTGTTGGTGACAGTGGGGCAAGAGTGGGCAAGAGCTACAGACCAAGGCTTTGCCCCTGGGGAGCAAGTTGCTACATGTCACCAGCGTACCACGGCATTCAGTGATGGGGGGAGAGGGCTTGCTGGGAGGCTAGACTCCGGATGCCCAGGTGTGGGAACACCAGGGCGACCCTTGCAGCTTCCCCAAGGGAGGTGACAACGGTTCTGGCCTGGGAGTCACCGATCAGTGTAACTCCACTTCTCTGAGCCTCATCTGTAAACTGGGAATGGCGCCTCCCTCTGGGAGTGTTGTCAGGATTAAAATGAATGAGACCAGAGTATCTGTAAGAGCTTTTGGGTATGAGGTGCCCACCACCAGGTGCTCAGTGTGAACCCTCCATCCAGACCCTTTCTAATGAGAAGCTAATCATCAAGTTCTCCAGCCTCATGGGCACCCATTAACTGCAGATCCCCGAGGCCACTCCTGCTTCCCCCTGTCCCTTCCCTCCCCTCCTGAGCTCCAGGAAATATTTTGCCTTGCGTTGCCACACAAGCCTTGTCCATGCGGCTACCAGCATGGACGTGGGGGCTGGGGGCCAGAGGAGGCTACTGCAGTCCTAGACCCGGCTTAATAAATCCATATCAAAACCATAAACCCTGGGCTGCCATAAATCCCTCTGGCCTTGGCTCTTCCACCTCATCAGCCCTTTGCCCCAGTTTATCTCAGATCTCAGCGTGGGTGGCCAGAGCTTCCAGTTTGATTTCCATTTCAGTTGCAAAACAACATCAGCTTGGGTGACAAACAGCAGATCCCATCATCCCCAGGTTAGAGTGGATGAAACCAAGATTCAGAGAGGCGAAGGAACTTGTCCTAAGGCGCACAGCTAGGGAGCCATTGAGCCAGAACTTGAATCCATGCTGCTTCTACCAACCCCTGTAGCCTCACTGAGAACTGGGAACTACCCCTCCCCCACCTACAAAGGTGGCTTCCAAAGTCATGATGCTCAAAGCTTTTTATCCCATTATTCTAAATGGCACCCCATTGCTCAGAGTGGGGATGAGAAGTGGAGGTGATAAGCTGCATGAGGATCCATAAAGAATTCCATGCAGTGTGATTGACCCATCACCCCAAATTGGTGGGGATGCCCTACTTCCTCTTTCACAGAACCCAGATCACCTTTGATCTACATTTCTCGAATTGGAATGTCATATGTAAATTCCAAGATGTGATCTAAGAGACCAGAATCCCAGGATCCCAAACAGCTGTTTGATGATAGTGCAACTAAAAACCAACTCCTGATTCCAAGGACAACATTTGACTTCTTCCTCTTTGCCAGACTTTGCTGGACAGAATTTGATCCTCATGATAACCCCCTTGAGTTGGGCACCTTGTTGTTCAATTTTATAAATGAGGAAGGGACTTGCCCAAGGTCCGTAACTGATGTGACAGCTGATATTCAAACTGCCAGTTGTCTGACACCAGGAGCCGCCATGATCGAGGAGGACGTCGATGACTGGGTCACTGGATGGTGGGCACAGAAACAGTCAACGGGCAAAGCCTCATGCCAAAGAATCCTGGGGGTTATGATGAAGCAGTATCACAAGGTGTCTCCTTCTTGGACCTTACGATTTTCCTTTGTAGCGGGAAAAAACAAAGCAGTTGAATATTAAGAGCCAAAGGAGTGAAAGAGACAGGCAGTGAGATGGTAGTTTGAGGGAGTGATTGCTGTGGTCAGGAAAGGGATGGCGTGCTCTTGCAGGAGAAGGATTCAGGGGATAGGAAGGCAGAGAAAAGACAGAAGCGCACTCAAGTTTGAGGAGAGAGAGTGGAGCTAGAAGTCAGGGCAAGCAGCAGGAAGTGCAACCTGTGGGTGGGAGGAAGGACAGGGACCAGTTTCCCACCCCACAATCATTGCACACGCCACCTAATGTTGTCCCTGTGTATCCCTAAAATCACTCAGCATGCCACTGGGGTCCTCATCCCACACCTGGAAGCGTGCTATCGTGACTCATCCCCGCCAGGTGGTAAGGACCTCAAACGCTGGGCAAATGGAATTTCTTTTGGGGAAACAGGAAACCACTGGAGATTTGCAATCAGGGCAAGGCTGTGGCCTTGATTTTATTTATTTATATATTTGAGAGAGAGAGAGCGGGGTTGGGGGGGGGGCCGGGAGAGGAGGAGCAGAGGGAGAGGGACAAGCAGACTCTACCCCCGGTGCGGAGCCCAATGCGGGGCTCAGTCCCACAGCCCTGAGATCATGACCGGAGCAGAAATCAAGAGTTGGACGCTTAACCAGCTGAGCCACCCAGGCACCCCCAAGATGTGTATTTTTAAAGGATCATTCTGGCAGCTTCATGGAGGACACTCTGGAGGAGGTGCAAATGTGAGCAGGGAGAGAGGCGAAGATGAGCGTACCCAGGTGACAGATGGTGGTGGCAGAGATGGAGGGGAGGGCACCAGTCCAAAACATCGCACATCCACGCGTTCCCTCACTCAACACACAGTGAGTGGGTGCTGTGCGCAGGTGAGCAGGTGAAGTTAGCTTTCTGGCGGGAGCAGGCAGACAGTGTTTCAGTGAATAAATAGATGAAGGTGATTTCGGAGAGTCGGGTGTCAGACTGTCAGAGAAAGAGCCAAATTCTTTAAAAGTAAAACAAGGTAACATGAAAGTGTGAGTATAAAAGAGATCACTAAACAGGGTAATTTGAAAGGACTGGGGATGGGATCGCATCAGGCTGAGGGGGGGATCCGGACCGAGGCCTGGAGGAGGAGAAGGGGCCAGCCGCGCAGAGCTCAGGACGGGTGGGGAAGGCCCACCAGGTGGAGGGACTGCGGGCATAAAACTCAGGTGGGACGCAGCTGAGCACTATAGGTTGAGCAAGAAGGTCAGTGTGGCTGGAGAGGAGAGGAAGTCTGAGTGGGGGAGGGGCAGGGCCAGGCGGGGCCTTCCAGGCCATGAGAAAGATCTCAGATTTTATTTTAGGTACAATGGGAAGCTCTTCGAAGTTTTTAAATAGGGAGGTGATGCAATCTCTGCTCTTAAAAGGTCACTCTCCGCTGGGTGGAGAACAGACAACATGGAACAGGAGTAGAAGCAGCAAAGCCCAGAGGTGGCGTGTGCAGTGGTCCAGAGAAGAGAGGATGATAGTTGGGACAAGGGGGGGCGGGTAGGCAGCATTCGAAGGGGACCCCAAGACTCCTGCCCCCTGGTCTATACACGCCATCTCTCAATTATTCAATCAGACACTAATCTGGGTGCTGCTGTGAAGGGTTCTGCAGAGGTAATGAAGGTCCCAAACCAGGTGATTTTGTGATGGGGCGATCATCCTTGGTAGGCCTGCCCTAAACAGCCGAGCCCTTCACAGGAGCTGCTCTCTTTCTGGCAAATGAAATGAGAAGCATGAGAGGATTCGAGGGAGGGGAGAGTCTCCATGCCCGCTTTGAAGATGGAGGAGGCCCCATGGCAAGGAATTCAGGCAGACTCTAGAGACAGAGAGCGACCCCCAGCTGACAGCCAGCTGGGAAACGGTGATCTCAATCCTACAGCCATGAGGAACCAAATCCAGGCAACAACCTGAATGAGCCTGCAAGTGGATTCTTCCCCGGAGCCTTCAGGTAGGGACGCAGCCCAGCCCAGGTAGGGACGCAATCTTGTAAGACCGCAGACAGAGAACCCCGTCACACCATGCCCCGACTTCTGACTGGACACTGAGATATGACTATTGTTTCAAGCCACTAAGTCTGGAATAACGTGTTATGGGGCACTGAAGATGAATACAGGTGGTGGAAGGGGCAAGATGGCCAGATTGGGATTCGGGGAAGTGGTGCTGCTAACAGGTTGCTAAGGGGTGGGATGCGTGAAGGAAAGAAGGGAGGTAGCTGGGGGACCTGTGGTCCTGGTTATTGAAATGAGGAAGACTGGGGGGCTGCAGATTTGGGGGAGCTGCCGATTTGGGTAGCTGTAGAGTTGGGGGCTACAGATTTGGGGGTCTAAGATTTGGGGAGTTGTAGATTTGAGGAGCCACAGATGTGAGGGGGGCTGTAGATTTGGGGAGCTCTAGATTTGGGGCCTATACATTTCAGGGGCTGTAGATTTGGGGGAATAATAGATTTAGGGAGTTGTAGATTTGAGCATCTGTAGATTTGGGGAACTATAGATTTGGGGGCTATAGATCTTGGAAACCATAGATTTGGAGGCTGTAGATCTGGGTTTGAAAGCAGAGTTCTGTTGGGGATGTTTGGTTTGAGATGCCCATGAAACATCCAAGAAATCATTGGCTATACAAGCCCAGAGCTCAGGGCAAAGTTGGGCTGGAGAGAAGATGTCCAAGTCATAAGCATAGATATAATTTAAAAGCCAAGTGGGAATACCGCTCAGCAAGAACAAGGAGCAAACTGCCGATCTGAGCAAACTGGATCTCAAAGGCACCATTCTGAGTGTGAGATGTTAGACCCCAAAGCTACACGCAATAGGATCCCATCTATATGATATTCTGGAAAAGACAAAATTCTAGGGTCAGGTACTGTGGTTGCCAGGGGCAGGGGCAGGGATGGAGGGTTCAATACAAAGGGGCCTAGCGGACAGGGCTTGGGTCATGGAAACGTTCTGTATCTTTTTTTTTTTTTTAAAGATTTTATTTATTTATTTGAGAGAGAGAATGAGAGAGAGAGAGCATGAGAGGCGGGAGCGTCAGAGGGAGAAGCAGACTCCCCGCCGAGCAGGGAGCCCGATGTGGGACTCGATCCAGGGACTCCAGGATCATGACCTGAGCCGAAGGCAGTCGCTTAACCAACTGAGCCACCCAGGCGCCCGGAAACGTTCTGTATCTTGACTCTGGTGGTGGTTACATGGCCGTTACTTGCCCAAACTTGCAGAACTGTACGTACATTAAAGGGAGTTAAGTTTTAGAATATGGAAATGTATACCTTAATATAAAAAAATGAAAAAAAAAAAGCCAAGTAGTTGATGGAACTCATTTAAAGAGGGAGCGTAGCCAGCAGCGATGCAGGTGAGGAGCTCACCCTGGACCACGCCATCGTCCAGGCTGCAAGGAGAAGAGGCACAAAGAACAGAGGGGATGGAAGTCGATGGTGAGGGAAAGGGATTCTAGCCACATCCGTTGCAGGCCTACTATGTGCTAAGTGCTCGCAGACTTGCTCGTCTGGTGTAACCACCCCAGTGAGGCTGCGAGGCAGGTGACATCACCGTGTCATAGTGGCAAAATCAGGAGATCTGTACTGGTGTGCTGTACAACCAATTCTCTGTTTGTTGAATGAATGACCGAACAAGTCAGTATCACTGAGCTCCAGGTGCTGGAGGTTTCACCCGCAGGTTCGCACTGAGGATACGAGAACGCGGTATTTTTAGAGAAGTTGGGGCCATAAAACTTGTTCCATTTCCCAACTTGTGTAATGCCCGGCCCCGCCCCCACCCCCATGGCTCTGAAATTGCTCCCCGGCCTTGGGAAGGGCTCCCAGGCTTATCGTGGGGGGGTGGAGAGTGAGACTATAAAAGCCTTTATAGCTTGAGATCACGTCTGGTAGGGGCAGTTGTTGCCATAAACCTGAGCAACCCTGGGAGGGCGATGCCCCGGGCCTGGAGAGTCAAGGGACAGTTGAGCAATGCCAACGGACAGCTACTGCTGAGCCAGGCACGCAGGGCCTGTGGTCGGGGCCCATCACACACTTACTACGTTCTGGCCTCACCTAAACCCCAGGAGGTTCATTGAACCCGGTTTAATTAATTTAAAGCAGTTATTGTGATATATTTCTATGAAGCATCTTTTTTTTTTACCTTATATCTCTGAAGGTAAGATGGATCTGTGAGTCAATGGCGTCCTGCGATCACTGGTGGTCAGATCGGCTGGCAGTTTTCTTTCTTAGCGGTTACACTCAATGCTAGTGCTTCTTACAGCTGAAGCATCTCGGGTTAGACTCTACTCGTTTCATAGATGAGAAAACTGAGAACACAGGGCATGGGGCAACTCAGTGCTGGAGCCAGGATCCTGACAACAGATCGTGTGCTCTTTCTGATACCCAAGGCTGCCTTGGACATGGACATTGACTTTCCCTTCTCCCTCCAAGGTCTTCTCCCCAGCCAAACAACTCCAGCCTGCCATCCCAGGGGGCTCTGGGAGGCAGCAAGCTGCCCTGTTGTTCAAAATTCAAGCAGGAGGCAGTTTTCAGGGAGCCCCCTGCCCAATGGACCAATCACCCCTGTGACCCATCACCCAAGTCAGCAACGCCAGCCTGGCCGAGCCCACGGCCCACACCTTCGGGCTTTCCCTAGGACTGTGCTATACGTGCCCAGTACAACCCCACTTCTAATCACCGGGTCTGGCTCCAAGCAGACTGGGCTCTCACCTCATTTTACAG